>NC_137657.1:1838570-2123570 GCF_963422515.1 Blennius ocellaris | reverse complement strand
TATCCTCCAGGGTGTTACATCCACAACACTGGAGAATGTTTAATGTGCTAACAAAGACAATGACACTCAGAGGGTGCTAGCTGGGGATGAGCCGGACACTTGTTTCAGACGAGTATCTGGTACGGATAAAGCATTGACAAGTATGAGCATGACACGAGTAAAACTCGTTAAAATCCATGCTCGTCCTGAAGGAAAATGCTAATTTGGTGACTGAGTGTCTTCACGCTCTGTGATTGGCCAGTTACACACAGCGCCCGCCCCTCCTGACACACACACATTTCTGCTACCAGAGCTGCGCTCAGCCTCACTCTAACACACACACACACACAGAGTGACTGAACTCTCTGTGCTTGCTCTCTGAGTTCACGTTGCTTTCACCTCAGGTGTTCTTCAGCTCGCCTCTATTTCGGTTTGTATGATATTTAAAGTTACTTGGTGAACTTGTTTCGTGTCATACGCAGTGCATTTGACAAGACAGAGCTGAAAACAGATCGTGTTGCGTCGGACACTGCGTCCACCCCGATCGGGTTTTTTTTTTTTTTTTCAAACCGTCTGCTTGCTCTTAGTTTGGCTGGTGGTGTAAAGTCAGTTGGAAAACTTTGCTCGTACTGAACGCGGTGCTTTTGAGAAGGATACAGTTAACAAGGCTGACATATGATTTCCCTGTTTGCCACCACTGGACGTTTACATGAATCACCAGGTTCACACACATCATTAAAAAATAAACAGTCTTACAGTGTTTTTCAACCACTGTGCCGCGACACACTGGTGTTCCGCGAGATATAGTCAGATGTGCCGTGGGAAATTATCCAATTTCACATTTTTTTCTAAAAAAACATTCGCTCTCACAGCCGACAGTGTGTTGCAGAGTAATCATGTATATATAATCTTCGCCAATAGATGGCAGCACAGTACTTTGAGACAAGACGTTAGGGCGTGCCGGTGAAATCGAAACTTAACAGACATCAGTGTGGTTCATCTTCACCACCTGCTGCTCCCATCTTGTATCAAAGTACTGTGTCAGTGACAGTGATGGAGAAGTTTTTGAAAAGGAAGACTCTAACCAGGATATCAGCTCTGTGTTCATCCAAACAGGCCAACCATTAATCTACTTGGATTTTTTACCGTGTGCATTTCCATGATTACAGACTGGGTCAAATTCTGTTCACATTCCAGAGAACCTCATGCCTCATGGCAGACATGCAAATGTGAGGCAAACTGGTCAGAGGCAAAAATAAAAATGGTCAGAGTTGGTTACAGGAGATCCTAATGTGTAACTGTCAATCTGTTTCCAAGTCGGAGCTCAGCCATCTAACATGAACAAAGGTCCAGGTTATATCATTTAGCTTTATAGCTTTGAGCCCCATTTACACAAATATGAGTGTATACGCAAAGCTTTCTTGACTTTTGGTGGGTCCGTCGACACGACACCGGTGGTCGCATTCACATGACTTTTTTTTATATCGGCTCCCAAGGTGGAACATTTTTACAGGTGTGTTTCTCCGCTGCAAAGATCACCAAAATCTAAATAGTTCCTTGTGCTCATGAGCCAGTAAACAAACCTGTAACGGTATGACTTGTGGCCCCTTTTCTAGTTTTGTCCATATTGGCAGTATCGGATTCGCCATCAGCTAATACGAATGTCAGGCTCTCTCAATATTGTTCACGCTTATAGCATATTATTCTCATCACCACAAAAACAAGGAACAGCGCCCTCATGTGGCCCAGCATTCTAATTACATTTTTTAATCAGGGTATGTGCTCCTGCAATATAAACGAGACACTTTTTTTTTACTGATTAGGTCCACTTCCAAACAAAACAAAACAAATGTAAAACAGGCCAGACAGGCTTCAAGAGCCCTGCGTCGGCACAGCTGATTGTAGCTGATGTGCACAATGTCGTGTTGAGGTTGCATGTAGCTCAGCACACTGTGATGTGGTTACTTCCTGTATCATGGGTTAATGATTTATGTCTTCAGACGGAATCAGATTTAAATCAGCCACACCACTGTTCAAGTGAACTCAGGTGAGGCAGATGACTTCAGTGAGTAAGAAGAGTGTCCAAAGAAAAGCCAGATTACCTCCATTAGCATGTGAGAGACGTTTTCCCACTGAATATTACAGTTGCTCTCCTTCGCTTTGTGTAATAGAAACGTCTTGATCTGAGTTTTTGGTCCTTTTTTGACTTTTAAAAATTCAGTTCTGATACTTTCCTAATGTGATACATGTTCTTTCTGTATTGACTTGCAGGTCAAGGTGGTAAGGCGGAGTCTGAAATGTAGTGGGGAAACAGCTTGACGTAAATCCAAAAGCTTTAAAGGCATCATGGTCACGTGGCACAGACAAGACTGGTTTTGCTATATGGAGCATTTAGAACCCCCATCCCAGAGGGATTTACTGAACACGGCATACAGAAGTCTCTTCTTGTGTGTTGTGGAAAGCTGTGCATTGATAATAATTTGAAATCCTCATCAGACTATGGGAGCCTTCTGAGCTCAGACATTACAGCATGTTCAGGTCACACTGTTTATCCCATATGCAGGGAAAAGGCGTGATGCCTCATTTACATGAGTGAATGAAAACACCACTGTTTTTGTAATTTTCTTTCAAAAAACTTCATGTTCAGACAACAGTATTTTGTAAAGGATCTTTATTTACACAGAAACTGCAGAAACACTGAAGATGTAGTTTTCCTTGCGGGCCACGTGTAGGAGCTGTATTTACAGCAGTAACAGTACGATGTGAACACGAGGGACAGAAGTCACGGTTCGGTTCAGTACGGTTTGGTACTCAATTCAGGGAGAAATGAAAAAAACAAAAAAAAACAACTTTACTTGCCCGGACAAATTTTGACTTTCACGAAGTTTAATGGAAATGTATAAGCTTGGGTCATGCATGAATTCAACCAACATAACGTTTTTACTTAAAAACACTTGTACTTTCTTTAATAATCAAAATATCTCAATGAAACTTTCAGGGAAGGTGTATCTCTTTATAGTCTTCAATCTGAAGGAATAATAATCTATATTCTAAATGTGTTCTTCACAGCAAAAAGCCCAGAGTTGAATAAACTCCCACAGAGTTGAATTAACTCCCACAGTGTTTATTTGCGGCCGACCTCTGGCCTTTTTTCTGTGTTGGTCTAAAATACATTTGATAGTTTAAGATTGGAGCTGTCACACCCTACTATTACATACTACATTAGTCACTTTTTAATTATATACATTTTTTAATGAAATAGTAAATGTGTGTCATGTATTTTTTTACTATATGAACAAATCAAATCCTGTCCCTGTTCCTCATCTTCTTCCTGCTCAGTCAGCTTTTTTTCTGAACCATAAAACGCTATGAAACTTTGGGATTAGAAAGTCAAAATAATAAAAATGTCATCGTTTTAGTTTGTTATTTTTATGTGTTGAATTCGAGTGGGTTGTTAAGTCGTTCTGATGATCCGAATGTTGATGGAAGTGAAAAATTCTAAATGGTGGACAACGGGGACTTTCCTCGACTACGTAATTCAACGGATTCCCGAGGAATTACGCAATGCTATCCAATCACAAAGCATTTTTTCCAGTTAAGACACAGTAAGCAGAATGCGGAAAGCGAAAGAAAATAGAGGCGCGATCGGCTTTGAGGCTTCCCGACTTCTGGCAAAATGACCCGGCCTCGTGGTTTGAGCATGTTGAAGCGCTCTTCCGACTGCGAGGAATCACGGAGGATGAGCAGAGGTACTACTTGGTCATCGCCACCTTGGACCAGCAGTCCACCAGGCGGGCCATGCAGCTGCTGTGCTCAGGAAATTCACGGCGCTCAAACAACTCCTGCTTCGGAGGTACGGCCTCTCTGCCCCCGAGAGGGCGGATAAACTCCTCTCCCTGCCTGGGTTAGGGGGACGGCTCAGCCGTGGACTTGATGGATGACATGCTGTCGCTGTTGGGCGAGAACGAGGGTGGATTCCTCTTCCCCCACTTGTTCCTGCGCCGGCTCCCGCCGCCAGCGCGCGTAGCTTTGGCTAACTCCCGCTGCTTTGCCGAGAGGGACTACCGAGGTTTAGCCGAGGAGGCGGATCGAGTTCTGCTGGCGACAAGGAGATTTGCGGTACAAGGTGTGAAAGCGGAGCCCCCCCAGCTGGTGACGGAGGACGCAGACCCTGTGGTGGTGGCTGGAGTCGCCGCCCGGAGACGACGCGGGACCAGCATGTGTTTTTTCCATCAGTGGTTTGGCGCCAAGGTGCGACGCTGCGTCCCTCCTTGCTCGTTCGAGGCGTCCCTCCAGCTGAGCCTCCTCCCTCCAGCTGAGGCTCCTCCCTCCAGCTGAGCCTCCTCCCTCCAGCCGGCCCGGGACACAGGACCTCCGTTGAGCGCGGCCAACGGTTCCTCATCTCCTCTTTTGGCAGTAGGTCAGCGACTGTATGTTTCCACGGACGCCAGTTTAAGTGTGACTTTGTGATCGCCTCCATTACTGTTCTCATTATCGCTGCTGATTTTCTCGTTGCTCATGATTTGCTGGTTGATGTCGTGAACCGCCGATTGATTGATGTAGCATCATTTGCTACCTTTCCGTGTGAGACCGGGGGACCTGGGCCGTTAACCCGCGCTACTTTGGTAGCATCAGAGAATGTGTTTCAGCGTTTGTTGGGGGAGTATCCGTCTTTGACCAAGCCTGTATTTTCCACCACGGTGTCATTGCTACCACGGGCCCGCCGGTTTTTGCACGCGCACGTCACTTAGACGCGGAGAAGCTAGCTATAGCTAAAGAGGAGTTTGCCAATATGGAGCGTTTGGGCATCGTGAGGCGTTCTAACAGCCCGTGGGCCTCGCCGCTTCACACGGTGCCGAAGGCAGACGGGTCATGGCGGCCATGTGGAGATTTTCACCGCCTTAACAATGTCACTGTGTACGATCGCTATCCCGTTCCGCATATTCAAGACTTTTCTGTGCGTTTGGCACGTCTGTGTTTTCTAAAGTGGACCTGGTGGCGGTTCTCACCAGGTTCCTGTGTGCAGATGATGTGCCTAAGACTGCAGTGATTACCCCGTTCAGGCTTTTTGAGTTTCTGCGCATGTCTTTTGGCCTTAAAGGGGCAGCACAGACTTTTCAGAGGTTGATGGACTCGGTGCTGCTCGACCTCGCTTTCGTGTTTGTTTACCTGGACGACATCTTGGTGGCTAGTTCTTCAGTTGAGGAGCATTTGTCACACCTAAAACAAGTTTTTCAGCGCCTTGAGGAACACGGCCTTATTGTCAACCCTGCTAAGTGCCAGTTTGGTCTGCCTGTGATTGACTGTTTGGGTCATGGTATTTCAGCTCAGGGTGCCATTCCGTTGCCTTCTAAGGTGCAGGCGGTGACAGATTTCCCTCGTCCGGCCTCGGTTAAGGCCCTGCAGGAGTTTTTGGGCATGATTAATTTCTACAACCGTTTTCTTCCGCGTGCCGCCACCTTCTGCAGCCACTTTATGGGGCTTTGCATTTGAAGAAAGGCTCCGATCCGGTTGACTGGACACCAGATCGTGTCAAGGCCTTTGAGAATACCAAGACTGCTCTTGCTGATGCAGCTCTTTTTGCCCATCCAGCACCTTCAGCACCCGTCTCTTTAACGACTGACGTGTCTGATATAGCGGTGGGGGCTGTGGTGGAACAGCAGGTGGCTGGAGTTTGGCAGCCTCTTGTATTTTTCAACCGTGAGTTGTTGGCGTTATATCTTGCAACTCGTCATTTACGTTTCCTTTTGGAGGGTCGTTCATTCACAGCTTATGTGGATCACAAACCGTTGACCTTTGCGATGTCTAAGGTGACGGAGTCGTGGTCTGCTCGCCAGCAGTGCCATTTGGTATCCATCTCAGAGTTTACGACCGATATTCGGCATGTGGCTGGTAAAGCGAATTGTGTCACTGATTGTCTGTCTCGTGTGCTTGTGTGTCCGGTGCATCTGGGGGTGGATTTTTCCGCTATGGCTGCCGACCAATCCGATGACTCAGACATTTTGACCCTCCAGTCGGCAAGGACGGGCCTTAGGCTGGAGAATACGGTTTTGGAGGAAGGCGGTCTGTCTCTCCTCTGTTATGTCTCTACGGGTCGGCCCCGCCCCGTAGTTCCAGTTTCTTGGCGCCGCCGCGTTTTAAATTCTATTCATTCCCTTTCTCATCCAGGGTTGTGGGTGTCGGTGAAATTGGTCGGGGCTAAGTTTGTTTGGCCGGGCCTACACCGCGATGTTAAAGAGTGGGCAGCTGCGTGTGTCGCGTGTCTGCGTGCTGAGGTCCCCCAGCACACTAAGTCACCCCTGGAACCGTTTCCCATTCCGGTGAGACGTTTTGATCATGTGCATGTGGATTTAGTGGGTCCTCTGCCTCCTTCGCAGGGTTTTACCCTCCTGCTTACGATGGTGGATCGAACCACCAGGTGGCAAGAGGCGGTTCCTCTGTCCTCCACGACTTTCGCAGATGTGGCGCGCGCGTTCCTTTCTGCTAGGGTCTCGCGTTTCGGTACCCCGTCAGATATTACCTCCGACAGGGGCCCCCAGTTTGTGTCAGAGCTGTGGTCTGTGATGGCGCGGTCTCTGGGTGTGCAGGTACATCGTACTACTGCATACCACCCTCAGGCAAATGGCTTATCTGAGCGTTTTCACCGGTCCCTTAAAGCTGAGCTGCGTGCCGTACTGTCTGATGGTAATTGGGTAGATCGTTTGCCTTGGGTAATGCTGGGGTTGCGTTCGGCTCCTAAGGAGGACCTAAATGTGTCGCCTGCCGAGCTCGTGCTTTGTCAGCCGCTTCATGTTCCTGGGGAAGTTTTGCCTGAAAGTTCTGCTCATCGACCCAGGTCAGACGTCGGTCCATTTTCCTCCAGCAGTTTTTTGGCTCCGGGCCCCGTTCACCACTGTTTTCCACCGTCGTTTGTTCCGGCGGAGCTCAATTCGGCCCGTTTCGTTTTTGTGCGACATGACGCTCACCGCTCGCCCTTACAACCCCCGTATGATGGCCCCTTCAGGGTCCTGGAGAGGGGTCCTAAGGTTTTTGTGCTGGATATGGGTGGGCGTAGAGAGTGCATTTCATTAGACAGGCTCATATGATGGCTGATGAGGTCATGTGTCCGGCCCAGGTTCCCCGTCGTGGTCGCCCTCCTTCAAGACCCCCAGTGTTTCCTCCTCCTCATGGACGCCCTGATCACCGAGTTTCACCTGCGGTTATGGATGAGGGACAACGCAGCTGTTATGGCCGACCGTTAAAGCCTCCAGTGAGGTACTGACTGGTTTCCCAGATTTGCCTTCTGGGTGTTTGGTATATATATAAATATGCAAAGGTAGACATATTATTTTTCTTATCTTGTCTTTGCTTATTCCATTTTGTCAATGCTTCTCCTGTTTTGTCTTTGTCTTTTCCACTTGCTTTTTGTCACTGCATTTACTGGATGAGCTAAGCTGTCTGGAAAAGACAAAAGCAATACAATGCAAATCAGCAAGGGCTGTGGGCGGGTCCTTCTGTTCAGGGTGATGAGTCCATACCTGTACCTAATAATAAATAATAAATAAAACTGAAATTATTATATTTGGCCAAAAACACCTGAGAGACAAATTATATAAAGATATAGTCACACTGGATGGTATTACTTTGCCCTTCAGTACGACTGTGAAGAACCTGGGAGTTATTTTTGACCAGGATGTATCCTTTAACTCACACATTAAACAAATCTGCAGGACTGCCTTTTTTCACCTATGCAATATTTCCGAAAATAGAAACATGCTGACTCGGAGTGATGCCGAAAAACTAGTCCACGTATTTATTACTTCGAGAGTAGACTATTGTAACTCCCTATTATCAGGGTGTCCAAATACTGTAACTGCTTAAAAAGTCTTCAATTAATTCAAAATTCTGCAGCGAGAGTTATGACAAGGACGAGCATAAGAGATCACATCACTCCAATACTAACCTCTCTTCATTGGCTCCCTGTTAAATCTAGAATAGAATCTTTAATATCTTAAAGAACCGTTAGTCCCGTATCTCCCAAGAAGAGCACTTCATTCTCAGAGTGCTGTCTTACTGGAGTTTCCTAGGTTTTCGAAATGTAGAATGGGAGGCAGAGCCTTCAGCTCTCAAGCTCCAGTCTTGTGGAACCAGATTCCAGTTTCAGTTAGGGAGGCTGAAACAATCTCTTCTTTCAAGGCGAGACTCAAAACATTTCTATTACTAAAGCTTACAGTTAGGGCTGTTTCAAAACACCTCCTCCCTGGCTCTTGCTCTCTATCTCTCGCTCTACCTCTTTCTACCTGGACCAGGGTCTGTTTCTCGCCAATTACCTAAATCAAGGTTTGTATCTCCCCACCCAAACTATCTCTCTGTCCACCCTGTCCTCTCCTCTCCTCTATCCCCTCACCTCAACCGGTCGGCAGATTGCCGCCACCTCCGAGTCTGGTTTCTGCAAAGGTTTCTTCCTGTTAGAGGGAGTTTTTCATATGTGTTGGGGCCACTCAACCTCATGGAAGGGGGGAGGGGGGACCACGTTTTGAGAACAAAGAGACCACATGGTCAGAACTGGAAATATCGCCATTGGTCACGTGATCACCCCCCGGATCCCCCCCGTCCAAGGTGCAATACTGGAGGCCAACGGCAGGGGGAGCCTGAGAGCTCCCTCACCAGCTGGAATGTCCAGGGCGGGCCCTCCTTCAGGATTGGTCCACATGACCCAGAGCCCACCGGAAACCCGACACCATAACAAAAGGTATAAAAAAAACCCGCAGGGGTGATTTCTTTCTCTCCAATGTTGAAACCTGCGTAAAGACAGACGCATCCTTTTCGCACGGAGACGAAGTGCCACGTGTGCCCGCTGACCGGGCCGGAGTTCCACACCGGGCCGGACGAGCCGAGAACCACCGTGGAACTACTTTTCCTTTCTCCTTTTTTTTCTTCTTCACCGGAGTCCGAGTGTGCAGCTGGCAGCGCACCGTCCTCCCGCATGCAGACCTGAAGCCGCTTCTTCTCCCCTCCTCACAAGAAGCGCTCCCAAACTCATCCTGTGGACATTTCCCTGTCCACAGACCAGTTGAGCTTGTTTACCTGGGACGCCAGAGAGAAAAACAAACTCGCAGCCGGGAAATCGACGGACTTTCCCTGGCCGCCGCAGCACGTTCACCCTCGTCAAACTGAGTAAGGCTTAGAGTCTGGGCAGGCAATGAGAATAACGTGACTTTAATATTGCTGTGTGTTTTATTATTGTGTTGAAGTCAGGGACGCCGATCCCGTGTTTCCAACCAATCTGTGTCTGAGCCTCGGATTCACATCCACGCGAATCTCTCTCTCTCTCTCCCTCCGTCTGAGTCCTGCATATTCCCATATCTGGACTGGTGTGTACAGCTCCACAGTTACACACCGCGGGACTGTGCAGCTAGACAAACCTTGTCCACTGCTCCTTTCTCTCTTTTCCTCCCCCTCACTAACAATCGCAGCAGCCGCGCACTGCTCCATGCGCTTCTGTGACCGTGTGTAGTTCACTGTCCCTGGGATTTCTCACCCACGAGCCCCAGGCGCGCTCCAAGCAGGCTCACGAGCCGTGCACGAGCACAGTGACGTCACGCCGTCCAGAAAGAGTGCGCCGAGCGCCTCTGGTGGCCGCGTGGGTGATTGCAATCTCTTGAAAGACCGCCACTCGGTGGACAAGTCGAGTCATTGCATTCTCCCTCCGTGCGCCACCGTGCCCCTAGTGGTCGTTACGGTCACTGCCTCGAACCAGACGTCTGCCGCCATCTAGTGTCCGTTCGAGGTCATTACACCCACACACACTGACCCTCCAACGCCTGCCGCCACCTGGTGGACGTTCGTGGTCATTACACCCCACTCAGGCTTCCACACACTCACTCACACACACACACACACACACACGCCCTCTTTCTTTGTACATAGTGTTTGCTGTTTAATAGATTAGATCTTCGTGTTTGATGTTTATTACTTAATTGTGTTGTTTTAATAAATAATTTCCAAATTATTTTTGAATAAATACAGTTTTGTTAATAAATGCATTTTAACTGAATTGATCGATTCTTGGTTATCATTGTGTATTTATTGTTGACAATTCACTGGTTTGTAACAGTCTGTGCTCGAATCTCACACCTTCCTTGTTATTTAATATTGTTATATTTACATAGAAATATTAACTTTACTTAAATAACCCTTTTGACAAACGAGACTGAAATTTGGTATTAGCTATTTCCAGCTTAGCTGGTGGTGCCCCGATTTAATTATTATTTGATAAATAATCAATTTATTCAAATTAATAATTTTTTATTAATTAATAATTTTTGATAATTTATTAACTTTTGAGTAATTACTCAATTACTCTAGGAGTTGCTGATGAGTAACTAGCCGTTTACTTTATTAGTAATTCCAATTTTTCCTAAATTACTTTTAGTAATCAATTACTTTCAGTAATCCATTACTTTCAGTAATTATTAATGCTAATTACCAACCATAAATCCCAACATATGGATCCATTGGGTTTTTCTCTTTTCTCTGTTAAAAGCCTCAATGAATGACTGTGTTGTATCTGGTGATATATAAATAAAGTTGAATTAAATTGAATTGAATTATTGTCAACTTGCTATCTTTCAAGAAAAGTAATTTGTGTAAACCTCACACACCATTCTCCTAGCACTGCGCTTTGTCGTGTATAATTATTCAAACCATTGCAGAAAACAACATCTGCACAAGAGAATGATGTTTGTCCTGTGATGAGCGGAAGAGGAAGCTGGGATCGGCTGCAGTTGGATGAAAACATATAGCTAATTGATGAGACCTTTTTGAAAGTATTCAGTATGTGAATATATAAGAACGAGCTTGCAACACTATCAAAGTCTGAGCTGCACAGGCAGTTGTCATCTGTGTATTGTCGCAACATTTCACTTCCGAATGTGACAGAACCAGAAAATGTGGCAGTAATTTGTGGAATCATTATCAACAGAACCAGCTTATGTGTTAGTAGAATGTGTTCAGAGGTGTAAAGGTTGTAATTACAGTAACCGAGTATGTATAATCCATTCCCAGTCTGTAATTGTTGACATTATAGAGGCTGTCGTACGTCCACTTTCAATCCCAACACCACAAAGTTAAAACACCATTTTTGTACTTAGTTAAAACTGCCAACTGATTAGGGTAACATTAGGAGCACTGAGGGGGCAAATGAAGGATGCTGATTACTTGAAAAGTTGAGAAGCAGAAGAAGACAAAATAGGCAGCTGAGGATTTGAGTTGATCATTATTTATCAATTATAATCAGAAGAAGAAACATCCAAGTGGTTGTGAACATCCAAGACTGTCATGCATGATGACATGTGTTGTCCAATAAAGCTGAAAAAAATTGGTAACTGTTGCGCAAGTCAAAGCAGGTTTCTCACTTACTACGTGACACTATTACATGTTGTCTGTTCTCTCTGCCTCTGTCTCTGTCTCTCTCTCTCTCTCTCTCTCTCTCTATTTATCTATCTATCTGACCCTAGCATGATCTCCAACAGTGGAACTGAGGTTGGTGGTCTGAAGCCTCTTGGCCTGATCTGTTTACGAGTGATGATCAAGCTTGACTGAATCGTTCAAAACCTGAGTCACTTTGCAGAATGGTGACTCACAAGTGATCACGTTCATTAACTCGTTCACAGAGTCATTCTTGCAACAGCCAACCAGCTGCAGAGAAGGAAACATAAATGTCACTTGTGCTACTGCTATTTTAACGCCCAACTGTAGAAATATATCACATTACTCACTGCAGTCGCCCTGTGGGAAAAGCAGCTGCTCTGCTGCTGCTAATCGCTGCTAAAATCAGCGATTAGCAGAATTAGCCATGCCGCTAACGCTGATGGCTGCTGGGCATGGCAGCTGCCGGCTCCTTAAAGTCACATGAGGCTTTCAGCTCGCTTGAGTCAGCTTGTTAGTGTGGTTCAGCACGAATGCCCGACTCAACTCGTCTCCGTGGTTCAACTCGAATTCCCGAGTCAGTTCGTCTCAGTGGTTCAGCTGGACTGCCTGAGTCAGCTCAAACATCGAAAGAGTCGTTCACCTCCACTGAATCGTTCAGGACTTATGTAGTGAGTTGAACTGCTCCGTTCACCTCGTGAGCAGGGAGGCTCCGCCCCCTCCCTCACCTAGAAAGTCTGCAGCGGTGCTGTTTCTGACTGATGGCGGAGAAACAACCCCCACATTGTTTGTTTCACAAAGCTTGTAGAAATAAATACATGGATAAATACATAAATGCACATTCAAACACAATGAATAATGTTAAAATGCGACTGTAGCGTGTATTGTGTTACCTTCAATATTGTGCCCTATAATTAGTTCTGCCCTCAACATCACATTATTTATTGATACCAGTAAAAACGAAAATCAGAATGTTGGAGGAAAAAATAAACTATGAAATCGTATGTATATATTACAGTAATATATACTGTATATCTGAAATTCTGGTTGTTGGGTACTTATTTAGTTTAATAATTAATTTAATTAATTTCCTGGTTCAAATAAACCTCAGAAACAATACACATAATCTGGAATAAGACGACCAGGGGCACTAAAAACTAGTGTGTACTTATTGTTTATTTTCCTCAGAAGTGTTTCAGCATTTTACTGTTAATACATGATTCTCCCCCGTGGTTGGTGTCGCAGTTCAGCTGAGCCTCCAGGTCCTGGAGCGGGTGGAAGTAGTGCGCATGCTCAACTGAATCAAATGACCCAGACAACCGCTTCACTTGGATGAACGACTCAAAAACCCTTGAGTCAGTTCAAGAAGTCGGCTTTCTCATCACTATTGTTGACAGTGAGTGGATGTCTGTATTTTCTGTCTGTCCTCTCCTTTTCTCTCCTTCTATCATCTAACTGAAACCAGAAAAGCAGAACGTCTCCTCCTCTGAGTCTGGTTCTGCAGGTTTCTTCGTGTTAAAAAGTTGAGTTATTCCTTTCTTCTGTGTCCTCTACTTGCTCATGTGGAATTGTTGGGTTTTCTCTGTAAAAAAAAAATCCTTGAAATGACTGTATTTTTTGGCACAATATAAATATAATTGAATTTAATCGATTTTGGCTAAGAAATGCCAACTAACCTTCACAATATTATTCCGGCAGAATGATAATTAAGATTTTCTAGTGAGGACGATTTGACAGATTCAATGATTTTTGCATGGTTTTGCTATTCAAGGGGTTCAAAGTTTTGAAAATGGTCTGGAATTGTACAACATTATTATTGTAATTTTAACAGCAAAAAAACGTTGGTTTTGGTGAAAGGCTGGTGGAGTTCATACACCAAATGCCCAACTCAGACTCCACTGTGTCCACCGTGATAAAATCTGAGATTATAAAAAACATGCAGCAGATGAAAAGAGGGAATGAAGTTATTCAAAGTCCCATGTCAGTTCAGGCTCAACAAGAAACAAGCAAGAAGCTGAGAGGTAATTAGAGCTCTGATTAGTGATAACAGAAAGCAGAGCCAGAAGGTGCAGAAGAGCAAAGTGAGTGCAAGGCTGATGGGCGTGAGCAGCACGTCTGCTCTGACTGAGAGGAAGAAACAAGGTAAGAAACACAGCATGTGAAGTTTATCACAGGCGACAAGATAGTTATATCACGACCACGAAACCAATCAAAACAAAAGGCTCCCAGTTAATGAGCTCGAAAAGTCACCATTAAATTCTTGACAAAACACTGAGCTTCCTGAACAATCTTTCAAGACACTGAGGGCTGCTGAAGAACACAAAGACCCTCACAAGATGTAATTTGCATCAGTTGGAAGCACTGGATGGGTTGTTTGCAAGCAGCATCAATATTATACAAGGAAATGTGAAGTTAGAAATTAAAGCATCCAAGCATTGTCAGTGAGTTTCTGAGGTGATCATAGAAACTGAATTGATTACATGCCAGCAAACATAGTGGGATGCAATTCATTTTCAAAAGACGCAATCATCTTAGATTGGACACTGTCATCATGGATGAGTCTGGTAATGGCTGGAAGCCAAACTGAAAAAGACCAATCAATGCAAAAGAAAGAGGGTGAAAGAGAAAGTAAAGCAGCGAAAAATGTAATTGACCAACGAGACCATGGAACTAGTTCACTGTGTGTGTGTGTGTGTGTGTGTGACACTTACAGGCTCTGTCGTAGCTCTGCTGTATCTCTCGATGTTCCCAGTGACTGAAGATTCTTCTCTAACGTAACAACTGCAGGGACAGATGAGCGAAACACAGAATTCATTTTTCTGCACATTTTCTCAAATCTAAATTGAAACCAAACTGAACATCTTTGTTTCAGTTATTATATTAATTAAGAGTCACCGGTGAGACTGACCCGACCAAACAGTCATGTCATCAGGTGAGTACCCGCTTTGTATGTGGCTGTTTATAGTCGTCAAACAATCACCGTGGAGACACTTCGCACACCTACAACAACATGTTACATAACCGGAGTCCTTTTCTCATCAGATCATTACCACGGTGTGTAACCATGGGCCACTTCTGCAATGTCAAACACTGACAACCATACAAAGTTTCATGTGAAGCTGCTCAGATAAACACATTTCAAATCAAAAGGCAGTACAGGCTTTTTTCTCCATTTCTAAATAATTCTCATTTCTGCTGCCAAAACACAGGAATACATTTAAAGCTAATGCCACTAAAGACATGTTTTAAACTGAAACGAATTAAAGAGAAGTTTAAAAAAACAATTAAAATGCATCTGCTTGATTTTTTAACAGTGAGACCCTCATCCAAGAAGGAATAGTTTACACACACACACACACACACACACACACACACACACACACACACACACACACACACACACACACACACTGAGTTGCAGTGACAAATGGTCATTTTACCGTTGGCGTTTATCTGGAAGATGTTGGATGAGGTCGTCTGGAACAGGTCTTGCAGTTCTGCAGGGCTGACCTGTGTGGCTTCAGAGAAAACACGGCGTGAGCACACACTCCTCGGACCAGTGGAGCGACACGGCTGACCACACACTAACAGCACTGAGAGGTGACAGCCAGAAAACTAGATGCTGTTGCTGCTGTTTGCATTCACATTACGTGCCACCTGAAAGCAACCACAGATCCGATGTTTGTCTTTGACATTTTTCAGATCGTCCACTAAAACAAACCAGGACAAAATGCGGATCATTGAACGACCTGACTGGAACTCTTCTGCCACAGACACCAGTCCTCCTGCCTCCGCTCTCTTCTGCTCTCTTCTGCTCTCTTCTGCTCTCTTCTGCTCTCTTCAACTCCCGTAACTCCTTCCACTGTTGATGACGATTAATTCAGGGTACTTTTTCTCTGTCTCTTAGGCCCCATTTACATGACAAATGACAAATACGAGTGTATCCACAAAACTTTCTTCACTTTGGGGGGGTCCGTTTACACGGCGATGCACTGTATCTGTAAAGTTTTTAATCCGGCTCCTGTCATGGATTTTTGATGAATTGCAGTCCTGGGCCAAGTGCGACGTCAGAAATCTTCCACGAGCATAAGTCAATAATTCTCTAACTATACTGGTACTCAGTCAGTCTACGAAACAAAGAAAACAGGCTGGGAGACGAGATCTGGATGCAAACTGAGTTTTATTGCTAAAACCCCGAGCCCAGGTCTACCAGTGGACACAGAGTCAGTGCTTCTCGGTTCAGCCCTTAAACACACTCCTCAGGGGTCTTCCCCACCCATCAGACACATCCCATTTTCTTCTTGATCACTCAACATTAATCTGGAATAACCGTGTTTTCTATAATGGGTTTAGGAAGCCCCTTCTTTATCTAATTTTGTTCATGCCCATTTCTAATGGTAACCGCCATTTGACTTGGCTCCAGGTTTTTTCATGGCTATTCTGGGATACAGTTATAATTACCTGAGATTGATTCCAGGCCTCTCCACGGCTACCCTGGGACACAGTTATAATTGTCCGTGATTGATCACCATTTTTTTAATAAAACATTTATGAGCTTATTACATTGTTTTGGTTCAACCAGCATGCATAGTGTTCGGTTACACAGACACCCATAATACAATGTTACAAAGAATAAAAGATCATTATTCAACACTCCCAAGGTGGAAAGATTCTTTCACGGCTGTTAATCCCTTCTGCGGAGACTACCTGAGATTATGGAGCGGTCTTACGGATTATTCAGTTGTAAACAATCATGGCGGACCCATAATGGTTTGACTCCTGAATCTAGTTTTACCACCTATATCAGCAATTTTGTAGTTGAGACTCACCCTTGATAGCATCCGATGTGTCATCAATCCATATGGATGTCAGGATCTGTCCATTTTCTTCCCGTTTATAGTGTATTGTTCTCTGCACACGTCTGTGTGGTTTCATTAAAAAATCCAGCAACATCGCCCTCCCGTGGCCGTCTTACAAACAACATCGTTGTTAGTGTGTCCGCTGCTGCAGTGTAAGCGCACTACTTTTTTTTTAACGGATCAGCTGGTGTCACATGAAACATTATCATGTAAATGGGGCCTTTGTTGATTCCCTCTATTATAGGGATGAGCCGGATACTCGTTTCAGACATTTTCTTCTATTTTGGTTTGGATGATATTTAAAGTTACTTGTTTTGTAATGTACGCGGTGCCTTTGACAAAGCAGAGCTGAAAATGACTCGTGTTGCATCGCAAACTGCCTCCACTCCGGTCGCGTTTTTTTTTTTTTTACCGTCTGCTTGCTCTTAGTTTGGCTGGTGATGTAAAGTCAGTTGGAAAACTTTGCTCGTACTGAACGCGGTGCTTTTGAGAAGAACACAGTGAACAAGGCTGATATATTATTTCCCTGTTTGCCACCACTGGATGTTTACATGAATCACCAGGTTCACACATCATCATTAAAAAAATAAACAGTTTTACAGACCACTTACACATACACACATATAACTAAATACATAAAGTAGCCTATATTAATATGTTTATTGTATATGGCTGTTCATAAAAATAAATATAATATAAATATTATAAATTAAGCTTAATATAGTGTATAGTGTTTTTTATATATAAAACAATGAATCTCAATTCTGAGGCTGTTCTGTGACTAATTTTCAAATAGTTGTAACCCAGGTTAAAATCTGTCACTATACTAGTTTTGTGTATACTGGTTCTGCCCCTTTAAATTTTCCGTGCGTCGTGCGTGCCCTTCGACCCCACGTAGCCGGTCACGTGACTGTGCTCAGCCAATTGCGCAGTGGAGCACTAGTGTTTAACCTGGTTGCGGCGTCTTCCTCATTGAGAGGTGTGGGGAAGCCGGCCGACAGCTCCGCAGCAGGTTCGTGTCTAAAAATATTCACTCGTGTGGTTGATTCGTCTCGTATCTGTTAAGTTAAGCTTATTGTTGTAACTTATAGAACGTCCTACTGGGCTGCAGGGTGTCCGTCGCCGCCATCGTGTTGCGTAGCATAGAGGAACTGGTGAGTACGTTTTGAACGAATGAGCTACATGCTACATGCTAAGCTAGCGGCGCCGAACATTAACATTGGCGTTAGCATTAGCATTGGCATTGGCCATCTAAAGGTTTTAATGTATGTCACGAAGGTCATTTGCTGTGAACAAACTGTGCACACAGATCTAAGTGTGTTTACATGCATTGAAATAATTGGATTATACAGTGCTGTTTGATTTCTATGAGCTTTGTGCAGGTAATACAAGGCTAATATGGCATTTTTGTTTGTCAAGCTTTCATGTTGTTTGTAGTTATACATTTGATTGTTTTATTTTGTGTACACATGGATGTATGTGAACAGATGCATGTGAACTTTAGCTACAGTTAAAACAACTTAGTTTCTATAGCCCTATTATTTATTGGTCTGTTGTGGCATTACAGGCCAGGTTCTCTCTGTCTCTTGGGAGAATATTGATGGCGAGCTGAACTAAGGCTGGGAGCCTACCATCTGAGCTGAATCCACTGAACAGCCCCCCTGCTGGTCTGGTAGGAAGGTTGTTCGCAGCCTGTCCCCCACACACTCTCCATCCTCCGACGCCCAACCCTCACTGGCACATTCCCTTTCCCCAACAATAACCTGGACTTTTCAATATGAACTCTCACAAACCCTCGTGGGTTATCGCGTTGGTTGGTTGGACCGAAACCAAACTTTTGGGACAATTCTTTTTGGTTTGGTTTATGTGTGTGTATTTGCTGTAAGTCCTTTGTCATATTCCACCAGCTAATAATCATACAGTGCACTTAACTATCAAATTACCGGTACCACTGTAAGTTGTAAATATTCTGGGGTTTTCTATTTTTTTTCGCATGGTTCTGTTTTGTATATACTTTATTTAAATCCCTATTCAATATATGGTGCCTGCACCGAATTTAAATCATTGTGTCGTGTTGTTCCTGACCATCAGCTCCTGTAGTCGAACTTAAGTCTTCTGTGATCCCACTAGTATATATATTACTATTCTTTAACTAGTAGTGTTAACAATACTTTAATACTTATCAGTGAAAGCGATTACCCGCTACATAAACAATACATAAAGCAACTTCTGATCAATCCGTATCAGTTTCAGACATAAAATAATGTACTGATAAGCCCCACCCAGTTTTCCTTGAGCCACGCCCACTTCCGGTTGAGGACCCACCCGCTCCAAGTCCAGATATGGATTCAGATCATTTAAGATGGTTGAACAGATACAGATACAGATAGTGGTGTACTCGCTCATCCCTAGCCTCTATATCCCCACTGATCCTCCTCGGTCACATGTCCCTGACATACATGATGACCTCATGTGATAACAGTCCCTCCCTCTACATCCTATTATATATTTTCTCAAGATCCAGAAAGATGCAGCTCAGCTCCTCTCTTTATTTATTTTGTTTTCTTTGGTCTGCAGAATGATAAACTGATTAGTTACAATTCGTGAAAAACTGGTGTCTCCCTCTTTTTTCACCTTTGCTTACTTTTGTATCTTTTCAGATTCAATGATCATTGTTATATTTCAATAAAACTTGGTTCATCTTTCCAATTCAAAATTCAAAGTCTGAAATTATCATTTTGAATAAAATATTGATATTTCACATTACTAATAAAAAGAGAATCTTTTGTGAGAGAAATTGTTATCAACAGTGATTGTTGGTTTCAGCTACAGATTCTCTGTGAGGATCCACACCTCCTCCAGCACTAGATCCTCCCTCACTGACACTCCTGCAGGTAATCAACTAATTGATTGCTCCACCTCTTCAGCCCTGCAGTGAGGAGGGGCCGGTGCCAGAAGATTGTGTCTATGTACCAAGTCACCAGCTCCTCTCATGAGCTCCACGACTCCCTGCTTCAAGCGCCCTCGGCCTCCCCGCCCCGCTGTGCAGCGTGCCTCCCTGCTGCAGTCTCCTCGCCTGCACACTCTGCATCCCAGAGTCTCCGCTCCCTCGTCTCCCAGGTCTTGCAATAGAAATAAATGATTGCTAACTGTACCTGCTCTGTTTTGGGGTTCCAGACACTCCACACACCGGCTCTCAGCTGTAACATTCTCAACAATGCTTTAATATGATGTATAAATATTATTAAAATGTAATCCATGCTGGCATGATTTAATATTGCTTCTGGTCTTCTAAGAATTAAATATAAACGTTAAAAGGAAAATTGGCAGCCCTTTGATGAATTGAAGTCCAGAACATGAAAGCACTTTGAAGCGTTGGAGGCTTCTGGTCTGCTTGGCTGGTTAATAACCCAACCACACATACTGGTTGTCCTCCTCCTTTTCCCAGCAGTTAACACCACTTAGATATGAGAACAGTTCAGAATCATAACATAAAGGGAAACCATTCCTACTGTACGTTCTCCACTCGTCCAAGGCTCTTTGCTGATCCAAGCTTCAGACATTATACATGGTGATTGAAGGATGCAACAAGGTGATGCAATGGCAATTTTATGTATAATGTCCCTTGAAACTATTTTGAACCTTCAGTAATGCATCTATGTGCCAGGACAGGCCATCAATAACCCAGAGAAGTGCTTTAGAAAGTATTTACAAAAGGACATAGAAAGAGATGATGGTTCACAATGTGAATCTGTAGCATGTTAGTCATTTGCTTGTAATTTATATTCATAAAACACAGGAGATTTTTCATTAGTCCAGTGCAGGGCAGCATTTGAATAATTCTGTCTGAAGGAGCACTGTCAGTACCAATCAATAGATGCTGACTATTGCGTAACATCTTTCTAAAACTGCTAATTAAATGTTTTATTCTCTGATCTCATGTTGCTTCTTATTTTCATCTTAGTGGCTATTTAAAAATAGGTCAGTAGTCAGTGTTCTTCCCTATTTAGTTCCAATTCAGCTCCTCACTATTTGCCATACCACGTGTTATTTGGCTCTGAGGAACCAACTGCGAAGGTGCAACTGTCACTCACAGCCAAGCAGGAAAAAACAGAAAGCAATGTCTGTAACTGCCAAACAGTGCAATAATTATTTCAAAATGAAACAGAACATTGTATTTTCAACTGACATAATGCAACGACCTTAAAAGTACCTTAAAACTTTTTAAACCTTCAAACGACCTATGCAGCCTGAAAAGAATCAGGCTACATAGCAATGATTTATGGTTGTCATCTCTGGGCTCCCAGAAAACATTCCAATAAAACCATCAGCACACAGTGGACTTCCAGTAGTGCAGTGGTTAGCACCATCACCTTGTGGCACTTTGGGTTGGAATCCAGGCCATTGGTTGTGCTGCACGTTCCCTCTGTGGGTTACTTGTTGTCTATTCAGTGATTCAACATCAACCACAGTCCGAATGCAGATGTACTGAACTGAAAGCTCTGAATTTACCAGCACCTCCCTCTGTGGTCCCGCCGTGTTCCGGGGTGAGTGCAGCTGGAGTACGGGGGGCGCGCTAGCTCAGGCGTGGCGCTCCCGGGGGGGGCTGGGTAGTGGTTCTCCCTCCCTATTCACAGTTGACCCTAACCCTAATCCTGGGGGTTGGAGGGTGGCTGTCCTCCGGCCGGGCCTGGCTGGGCCTTCGCTCTTCCTGGTCTGGGGGGGGGGGGGGGGGTGGTCTGGGGCTCAGCGGCTGGGGCCCTCTCTGTCCCGCCGGGACACACACACACACACACACACACACACACACACACACACACACACACACACACACACACACACACTTCCAGTCCTCATTGACGATTTGCTGCTGATTTTTCTTATTTTCTGCTTTTGTTCTGTCAGTTATCAAAATCATGTTGTTGTTTTTTGTTTAGTTTAGTTTTTTTGGTTTTTGTTTTGTTCTTGCTCTTGTTTAGTTTTTTTCTTTCTTCTCTTTTTTTGTTCTTTGTTTTGTATCCTTTTTGTTTTTGCTTTTGTTACCATTGTTGTGATTATTTTGGTTTTTGCTCTGTTGTTGCTCAGGCTGGTTTAATCTCATGGCAGTTGGAAAATATTTAGATCAATGTGATTACTGTATTTATAAAAAAAAAAAATGTAGCATTAACAAGGGTATGTATCTCCCCACCAAGTCTTTCTCTGTCTCTCCTCTCCCCTCCTCTCCTCTATCCTCTCACCCCAACCGGTCCTCAGAATTCCTCCACCTCTGACTCTGGTTTCTACAAAGTTTCTCCCTGTTGGAGGAGTTTTTCTTTCCACAGTCGCAAACACACCTGCTGCTCATGTGGATATGTTGGGCTTTTCTATTTTCTCTTTAAAAGCACAGTGGAATGACTGTAATGTATTTAAAATGTCTTTTTTTAATAAAAAAAAAGAACTTGTTAGCTTATAGTTCAAAGTTGTATTTCATGTTCAAAGCCACCGAATGTGGGGCTTATTCATGAACACGACATGCTCCACTTGCACAACCCTGCAGGCTCTGATCATGCTGAACAATGTTTTGAGTTTCATATGCTGCTTTTCAAATCATGTGTTTCTGTAGTTGTTTCTTTCAACAGGCTATCACCAAACAACCACACAGTTCTGCTAAAGTGGCCTGACAGCATACCCCATGTGACCCCTATTACAATATCTGGCACATTATGTGGGGAAAACCAAAGAAAGGACCCCGAGGTGTTGACATGCTGAGATGTGCATCAGTTAACAAGCTGAAATATTTGCTGTTCAAAGACAAACCCTCAACGTCCAGCTCTCCAAACGGTGGAGGTAAAAAAAAAAAGAGCTGAAGCAGGATGTTCCAGCTAATATTTCTCTTATAGAAAACATTTTGTTTAAAACAATGCAGATGGAATATAATTTAGAATAAACACATCCAAAGGTCTCTGGTCTCATTACTCTCCAGTCTTTTCACTTGAGGGGTTACTTGAGGTTTTGATGACTTGCTCATTTCTTCCTTTTTTTAAATCACATTTTGGAAGCAAGCTATGAGATAAAATAATATTGGAAAGTTTACACTGAGAAAATCAACTTATATGGCCTTGTATCATTTTCCATACTGAGGGTGAAATATGAGTGCTGAGAAATGAATTGTGGTCACAGGTTGTGTGGATACTCTGGTTTTACAGAACTAATGACTGTTAAAGGCATAAAAATGCAGCACGGTGTCTTTTATTTCACTTTGCATGAGGAAAATAAGAAAAGAAACCACAATGGGCTGACAGCCACTTATTTCACGCCACCGAGTGCCTATGACTGAACTGGCTACGACCAATCTGTCAGGGTGAGGTCTCCTTTAAGAGTGGGCGGGCCATAGGTCTGGGCGCTCCAGCACCACACCTGTGGCCACTTTCTGTAATCACCCTGCCCTATATATGTCCTGTCTGTGTGTTTGTTCATTGTTGGTTGATGTCTCGTTCGTCCGGTCCCGTGTTTCAGACTTCATGTCTGCTGTGCTCCTCAGAGCGACCTGCAACGCTATTGTCTGTAAAGCCATCGCCAATAAAAGACTTGATTGAACTCAGCCTGCCTCCAGAGTCCTGCACTTGGGTCCTGTCTGCTATCCGCGACACAATCATGGAACATTGAAAGACATAAAGCTGAGCTGACAAATCTATTTTTTGAAGAATATATGTTAAAAAAGGGACAACATCAAATTTGGATTAATTAATTGTTGGGAATAGTGGAAATTCTGACATGTCCAGTAATTATACAGAATTATTCTGCATTGTTCTTACAATAATAGAAGTGAAAACACGAAACCTTGTGGAAGCCTCTCATGGAGAATCGATCTGCAGTGAGGACGATGGACTGGACAGGGGAAGAGAAAATGGAATAGCACTGAGCCACCGGCTGGCAGTGGGAATGGAGAGTGTGCTGTATAAGTTATGTGGGCTGGGCCATTTTCCTTGTTCTAAAGCAGTGATTCCCAACCGGGGGTACACGGACCCCTAGGGGTACGCAAGGGTATTGCAGGGGGTACGCAGAAAGATTATAAATTAGCCTACAGTATCCACACACAAAAAAAAAAAATATACTATATTATATTTGTTAAAATGCCGACGGGATGACTGTTTTGACCTGTAGATAGTGGAAAGTTACTGAGTGCATTATGGGAATTGAAGTCTTTTTCTGTCTGTGTGAAGGTTTACCAATAGGAAACTAGTCTGCTCAGTGACGGAGATTACGTCACTGACGCCCCCTCTACCGGCGTCCAATGGGAAGAGGGGAGAGAGCGAAGCGCGGGTTTAACTTCTGCTTGCAGCAGAAGACGCTCTCTCTGTCCATTCCTCCTCGTACTGAGCTCACCTGTTTCATCCTTGGCTGTTTTCCTTCGCGTTTATCGGCTAAGTATAAGACAAATCTTTGTTAGCCCAGTATTTCTGTCTTTTGTAATAAATTACTGTTGATCCATTTTCAAGGTTTGTAGTACTCTGACTTACTGTTTTTTCTCCTTCTTCCCGGGAGATCAGTCCTCTCCTGCGTGCGAGGGAACACAACAGGACATATTGTATTATATCATGACTTTTAGTAAGGCCATACGTTTATTTTCCATGAGTAGCAGTTCGTCCACAGTGATTGTAACACTACAATGCACATAACATGAAAAGACTATAAAGTGGCGCGGTTTAAAAAAAAAAAAAAAAAAAAGGTTCACGTTCTTGCTGCGGGCGTGCACGATTCGCGAAGCTAGCTCACTCTAGCTGCATACCCACTGTAAACATGGATGCATGGCTAGGCAGGAGTAAACGTCCAGCTACCGCTACTGCTACCGTCGCCTCGGACGCAGGCACAGGGGAGCCCAGTGGAAAAAGGAATTATGAAAGACTTATGAAAGACAAGCAAGCGCAAGTGTCTCATTAAAAGGTATGTTTTTACACTCACAATAATTGTTTTATTTAAATGAGCAGTTGGATAGATAGAAAGACAAAGGGTTAAATATAAGTACACATTAAGGCGAATAATCACACACGAGAGAGGGGGTACTTTTCACATGGAAACCAGCTCAAGGGGTACACTGGTCAAAAAAGGTTGGGAACCACTGCTCTAAAGCACATGTCACTGCAAATGACAGGGAGGGTTAATGGCCTGGAGCCATTACAGGCAGCTGAGATCAACATTGCGACCTGTATAAGCAGCCATCTCCACCACCCTTTTGTTGAATACTTTGTGCTGAAATGACTGCGGTTGCCATTTTTTCCTGACATGGTCAAAAGGACCAGGTTATAGATTGAAGGTAGAGGAGCCAAAAAGCTAAAAGGTCTCAGTATGTGATGAGTAAGGGATCAAAATATTGTCATGAAAGAGAGAGGACGAGCTAAGAAGAGGGAAAGGTAGCAGCAAAGCAGTGAAACTGAGTAATGGCGCAGGATGGACAAAGAAGTGTGAAACCTCCATTGTACACCACAAGTCATTAACTCCACTCTCTCAGCTGTGCTGACAAATTGTCCAGGTAATAACATGATTGCATGTGGTCAGTCAAGCAGTGTTACAAGATTGTGATACATTTGCAAATGGCTCGTTTTTCAACTGAAGGACCTTTATTGCATTTTTAATGTTATCTCAGCACACACACACACACACACACCCACACACACACTGTCCACATTTCATTGTGTATGATGGATGTCTCTCCAGTGTTCAGGCCACAACAAAGGTGGCTCAAGTCTCACCGGGTGAGCACCTCACTGGATGATCACTTCATTGGGTGAACGCCTCACCTAACCCTAACCCACCGTGTCGTGCAGGGCTATGATGAGGTTTACGTCCGTGATTGTGTTAGTAGCTCAGTCTGCCTGGTGGAAACACCCTGAGATAAAAGAACACTAGTGACTGACCAAATACCAAATACTGCTGCTCTGGCTTGGAGTTGCATTTTTGTGATATTGTTTTTACCCTGTTTTTAAGTCACTGTTTACTGTGGTTTTTACCCTGTTTTTTTCTCATTGTTGCCCTTTTTTAATATTATTACTTTTAACTGTGAAGCACTTTGGTCAACCTTGGCTGTTGTTTTAAATGTGCTATAAAAAATCAAGTTGAATTGGATTGGATCTCTTGGCTGCTAGCATTGTTCCATTATTACTACTAACTTAATGATTATATTTTGTGTGTGTGTGTGTGTGTGTGCGTGCGTACGTACTCGTTGAGAATGGTCAAAATGATAAAAAAAACACTGATAGTAGTTGAACTGTTTATACTGTAAACTATGTTGTTTACAGTATATTATAGTAAAATAGAGCATATATCCATTTCGTAGCCTCGAGTGAATTAATTTGTTGAAATAAATTTAGTTTTATATCCATGTTTTTGTGATGAATAGAGTGTGTACTTGCAATGATAAAACGCAGACTGTATTTTATGGAAACGGCTGCAGACGCTTCAGTTCTCTCTTGAAGTTTGGTTTAATGAGATTGAAAACATGGAACAATAACCTTTGAATGAAATAATACTCAGTGAATACTGAAGCTCTCGAACCAGGACTTCCAAATGAAACACAACACTGGAGTTTAGAAGTGTATTTCATCCTATTTTTATATGTGTAAACTTGTTTGTTTGGTGAATTGTTAAAATGCATCTCTGAGTTATTTGTAATGCATTCACTTGTGTTCCTGGATTCTGAGCAAACTGAGGATGAATTCACTGTGGTTGTTTTCCTTCATCACACTGTAAAATCCTAAGTGATGAGTTTCAGGTAGACCTTCTCATTCGTCTCTGTAGAAATGTAGAAACTGTTGAAGGGTTGTGCCTGCCATGTTAAATTTGTTTCATATTTTCTGAACTGAAATTACAACAATTTTTTTTTTTTTTTTTTTGTGGTTACACCAGGACTTGACAAGGCTCCAAGGCTTTGCTATTTCTTTTTTCAAACTGCATTTTAATTGAATACATGATCAAAGAAGATGTGATTTAGTTATGTGATGCACTATGTAATCATGCCAAGCTCTAAATTCACATGTTAGTGTTCCTGTCCTTTGTTAGTTGGATGAGTAATCCATCTTATGTCTCATCTGAAACCGGTCAATACAGAAGCAGAAACCTGATGCTCCTGATGCACACTGCAGCAGTTGCTAATAGTGCAACTCATGCTGAGGTAAATATCCACATCACTGTTCAGACAAATAGCACCGGCTTCCTCTTGCCCTTTCATGACTTTCTGTGAAAAGCTTGTCGAAAACCGGTATCATTTTGTAGACGGAAAATCCCCATCAGCTTGTGAGTGGAGTTATGGGATATGACTTTAGATACATTGCTTTTAAGACATTAATCTCGGAGTGAAAGAGAATCAAAGGGCCAGTTTCATGGCAACACATTCCTTTAAAGCTTTTAATTCCTCTATCTTTTATACCAATTCTTCCAAACCTGGAATGTTCAATCTGATCCCAGCTAACAGTGTGTGAAGTCAACTCTCTCGGGACAAGGGTCGTAAGTAAGCTTCTCATCAGCGTGTGTTCGTCACTCTCTTTGCCTGCATCAGGTGTATGGCTATTTCTGTCATTCCAAGTGGAAACTTATTTTGTGCCTGCCTCTTTAAGAGGCGTCGCACAATTATTACAATCCTAGGAAGGCGCCGTTTTTTTGTATTCCGCTTCTTCTTCTTCCGCCGCTTTTACGGAGCCCTACTAGTCCCGCACCGTTTGGTGTAGATACACAATGATACATCAGAACGTGCACAATTATCGGGATCGGTGCGGATCTATTCAGATTATGGATATCGCAAACGGTTTCCGAACAAAACGTAAAAAACGCCGAACATCTGCCATCAGGACGATGCAATTGACACCTGTCTCGTTCACCCAACATCCAATCAAGGGAAGCTTTGTTGGTCATGTGACCAGTGCAACACTGAGCCAATCAGCCATGGCGGCCAGCGGTAGTGACGGTCTGTAAATTCTGCATGAGACATTAAACCACACATTGCAAATCACCAGAAGTTATGAAACAACATATGTGGCGAGCTTTTAATGACGTGTGAAAATGTTTTCAAAGAAATTACATTTACTGTATGCAATGTTTTACATGCAGAAAATAGTTCAATTGTCTCCTGTTTGATTATTTTTGAATGTCCATTGAATACTCCTAATCTGTGCAGTGCTTGTTGTGGCAAAAACACATTTTAACAAACATAACCACGTCATTGACGGTGGTGCTAGAAGTACTATTGCAGGGGGAGGTATGAATGAGACAGGTATCGATTGCATCGTCCTGATGGCAGATATTCTGGCTGTTTTGCAGCTGAATTGTTTTTGCAGCTGAATTTTGAATTGACAGTGAAATAGAACATAGTTTAAGCAACAAGTTCAAAATACAGACACGTATGTAACCAACCATCAGCACACCAGGTCGCTGTACCATTGTATGTAATTAGGGCTGCAGCTACCTAATATCTTTTTCAAGTATCAAAAAACATTAATAAACGCTGCTTTTAAATTGTGCACTGTCACATTCAGAATGTGATAAAAGTTACAAGCCCTGTCTCAATCAGACAACGTACTCTGTTGTAAACTCGGTTTACAAGAAAGTACAATATTTACTTACCAGATCAGTGTGCTAAGCGCAACTCATCCCAAAACTCAGATGAAAACTGAAATTGTTGGGAGCTCCAGGTGGCTGTAGACAACGTACATCTTTGTACGTTGTCTACAAGATGTACGTTGTACGTTGTCTACGTTGTCTTTGGGTTGTCTACACTGTGGGGCCGACGCTGGAATGCTTCAGCCTCTGTCTGTCTGTACGGAGTCTTGATACATTTTTCAGATCCGAGAAACGTCGGGTGTTGTAAGCAGTGAAATATCTCCACATTGTTGTTTTCAGTGTACGGTTAAATCTTTCAAACACGGAGGCCTTTAGATTGGTGGCTGTGGAGAAATGTGTGATGCTGTGTTTCTTGTATAGAAGCTGATTCCTTCAGTAGATTGAACCATGTTTGGGGGTAGACCAATTGACACATACCCGCGAACCACTCCCCCCCTGCAGCTCAGTGGCCTGGCCAGCTCCACAGTGGAACTTGAGCGTGTGTTGTTTTAACCAGCCTTTTGCAGGCGTCTAGAGGACAGGGTGACATAAAACCCTTGGTGACCAATCTGCTCCATGGCGCTCTGCAGACGTGGGAGTGCTCAGGCCTCTGTCTGTCTGTCCGTACGGCTTGTCTTCAGTCAGTTCCACTTTTTGTAGCTCTGCCTCGTAGAACAAACCGTCGATAAGTTCTCTGTCATGATCTTTGAGATTGTATACGGAGGGAGTACGGGGCGACGCATTCTGACATGGTAAATACTTCGTCCGTAAAACTCTGCTCGTACTTTTTTATCAAATGTTCCTCTCACTCTGGATATTCTGGCGAGGTCGCCCTCCTTAAATCTAAACTTTCTTTTCCAACCAGTGCGAGCTTGTCGTTGCGCTGTATAGATTCTGAAAAAGTTGGCGTGTATTTTCAGACGTCACCTCCGCGAGGGTCATCTTTATGCTTCATTGAAAAGTGTTGTTGTAACTTCTAACCAAGTCTTGCAAAACCTCGAGATAACGTCCGGTGTTGTGAGCCATGAAATATCTCCACATCCTCGTTTTCAGTGTGCCGTTAAATCTTACAACCACGGATGCCTTTAGATCGCTGGCTTTGGAGAAATGTGTGATGCCGTATTTCTTCATCAGAATCTCAAATTTATTGTTAAAAATTCCTTCCTCGGCATAATTTTGTACTTTTTCTGCTTTCTGGCTATCGCAAAAGACTGACTCAAAAGCCTGCACGACCTCACTACCGGTCTTCTTCTTTAAAGCATGCACGTAGGGCTGGTCACTATAACTCTGTTCCTAGCAAAATGTACCCTAGCTGGTTTGTGCAGAGTATAAGGTATCTTGACCGGATAAAAATTATTTCACATCTCCTGTCTTCACTTTTCTACCCGTCTTGTTTCAAATGGCTTCACGAAACAGCAATATTACAACAGCACGAAACAGCAATATGGGTTCCCCATAGCTGCCAGAATTTGGAGTTGTAATATTGCTGTGTCACAGACCGTTTCTCAGCCATGTTATCTTCAACAGTTACGAGGTTTAACTGACCTTATGTGGGAGAAAGAAGTACTTTATTTAATTTCATCTAAAATCTCAAGTCTAGGCTATAAGCTGTCGTTGTTGTTGTTTGATGTTAGAATTAAATCTAACATTAAACCTGTATTCAGATAATTAAACAATTAAAAACCCTCTACTACCCCTGAATTAAACATTTAAACTAAACCTTGCATTAAAACCCCGTGTATGTTCTCTTACATATGCGGAGGTTGTATTTAAGAGTTCAATTTAAATTCTTCAAAGTAACCTTAATTTAATAAAAAACTCTTTGAAATTCTCATCAGAACCCTTATAAACTAATTTAGGAAGTTGTAACACACCTGCTAAGTTCACCAAAGTAACCGTTCAAAGTTCGACTCTAACATCAAACTGTTTAAGACCATATATACAGAGAATTAAACATTAAACGGTTTAAAAACATCTCCTAATACAGGTATTAAACATTTAAAACATCCCTAATACAGGTATTAAACTATTCAAACCCTTGTATACAAAGAAATTAAACTATTTAAACCCTTCAGGATTAAACAAAATAACCTTAATTCAGTAAAAACTCTCCATAATTTAATTTAGGAAGTTACCTGCGCACCTGTTCGTTTCTTCAAAGTAACTTTAAAATAATAAAATCCTCATAAAATCATCATAAAACAACCATAAAAAACCATAAACATGAATTTGTGACCTCCAACCCCCTTAGCCCCGCCCCTTTTTGAGCCGGACATCAATCGTTTAGGGGCCATAAATCAGTTTGACTCATAGCACATCTATAATCTCACTAATGTCTAAACAGAGTTAATCTACTCTGTAGGATATTAACAGAAGTCGAGTTCAAACAAAATTTGGTTTGTGCTTTAAATCACTACTTCAAGTAGCTACTGATTTAAAAAAAAAATATTTATAAGCTTATATTAATTTTAATACTAAAATTAAAATCAAAATGAGGTACAATCAGAGCATATATACATATTACTAGGGATAAGCATTTCAGACGAGTATTCGGTACAGATAAAGCATTTTTGAGTTTGAGCATAATACAAAGTAAAACTCAATACCCCTGCTCGTGCTGAAGGAAAATCCTCATTTGGTAACTGAGTGTCTTCACGCTCTCGGATTGTCCAGTCACACACAGCGCCCGCCCCTCCAGACACACAGAGTGACAGTCGCTCCTTAGGACTTATTCAGCTCACCTCTATTTCGGTTTGTATGATATTTAAATTTACTTGGTGAAGTTGTTTCATAACATACACGATGCGATGCATTTGACAAGTAGAAACACCGTCTGCTTGCTCTTAGTTTGGCTGCTGGTGTAAAGTCAGTTGAAAAACTTTGCTGGTACTGAACGTGGTGCTTTTGAGAAGAATACAGTGAACAAGGCTGACATATTATTTCCATGTTTGTCAACACTGGATGTTTACATGAATCACCAGGTTCACACACATCATTAAAAAATAAACAGTCTTACAGACCACTGACACACAAACACATACACACACACATATAGCTGAACACACATATTAGCCTATATTAATATGTTTATTGTATGTGGCTGGTCATAAAATAAATATATTATAAATGTTAAGAAATTAAGCTTTATATACTGTATATAGTATATAGTTTATATATATATATATATATATATATATATATAACATTGAATCTCAATTCTGAGGCTGTTCTGTAAATAGTTTGCAAATAAACAATAAATAAAGCAACCTCTGATCAATCCATATCAATTTCGGACTTAAAATAATGTACAGATTTAAGACCCACCCAGTTTCAATTGAACCACGCCCACTTCATGTTTAGGCCCCGCCCACTCCGATTACGGATACGAAAACAGATCCTTTAGATGCAGATACAGATAGTGGTGTACTATTCATTCTGATGATTTATACTTAAGTTTTAGCTGCTTCCAAGTTGCCTTTCTCCTGTTGGATTGCACTGTCATGAAATTCTGGTCATACAGTGTCTGGTGTACAGCCACTCGGCAACATCAACACACCACACACGAACCGATTTCACTCGTGAACATCCCCAGATCAGACGGGAAATCTTGCAAAAACCTTGCAAGATCAAACTTGATTCCATAGTCGACAAACCTGGCGCACGAAGAGGATGCAATGGCGATTGTTTGTGGTGTGTTGGGTCCCCCCCCCAAAAAAAAAACACGTTTTAAAAAGAAGAGGAGTTGGTTCGTCATTTTTAGATTCCCTGCCCACTTCCAGTCCGGTCACCTCGCTTTCTGATTGGCTACGCGTCACAGTCAACAAGCTCGTTGCGTCTTTCCCTCGGAGGAAACCACACACGATAAGAACTCGGGCCAAAACAATCCAACATGTTGAATATCCCCGATCTCAGATCGGAACGGTCCTGACATCCTTCCGAGCAGACGAGGGCAGTCTTGAAACACCACACACGGCAGGAATATCTGATATTTTATATCTGAATATTTTATGATGATCTCAGCGTCCTTAAGATTGTCGGAAGGGGAGAATCGGGGCCAAAATCGGCTTAATTATTCTGCCATGTGAACTGGGCTTAAGTTGACTTGATTGTGTCTCAGCAGCAATGTGAACTGTACTAAATGTGAACCAGACTTCGTCATGATGCAGCCACTGTCAATACCAACATGACCACAAGGACTGAGTAGTTCCTGCACCAATGGCCCTGAACTGGAGAGCCGCAAGGCCCAGGGAGCTTCTGCCAGTCTGTGGGCAGAAGGTACAGGAACCATCAGAGACATTGTGTCAGACAGGGATAATGCCAGGCTAAAGGGAAAAGGACAGATTGAACCTTGACTGGTCGACAGTATGAAACATCCTGAAGGCTCAGATCATCTTTGGAGTGAAAGCTGTGCTGCCTTTTCCTCTGTTATTTGTCAGTTTGTCTCATCAGAAGTCTGTGTCAGCTTTTTACAATATGAGGTTGTTCTCTTTGCTGTTCATTTTACTTTTGGTGTAGTTTTGATCCCTTTCTGCTTTTGGACGGATCTGATTCTGCCAGTGGATCTGCTGCTCCAGGTGGAGCCCTATCCCTCCACCACTGAACATTAGCTGTCGGCCGTGTTGTGTGTTTAGATCTTCTGCCTGAGTCCTGGACTAACATTTGGTGAAAGGGAAAAATAGAAATTCACATTTGTATTCACTCCGCCCAACGTGAAGTCTGGCTTTGAACAACCATATATTACAGTTTCTTTTTAAATAGAAAATGTCACAGCCAATTTACAACCTACTACTGGCCACTTAAATTCTCACTGGACTGGAGCCTTTTTCCAAGGGGTTCAATTTCAGCTTGTGCTTCTCAGATGCAGCAGTCGGCCTGCAGTTATGAATCAGATGCTGCTGCGACTTGCATACATTTTCATAACACAACAAAAACCTTTAAACCTGAAGAGAAAAATGCACTAAATACACATTTTCATATGATCCAGCAGAACACTTGGTTCTAAGAGTGGTGCCCCATGGAGGTTCCCAGGTTTTCTACAAGTCGAATAGGAAGCAGAGCTTTCAGCTATCAGTCCTCTCTCATTTGGAACCAACTCCCAGTTTCATTTCAGGAGGCTGACAGTCTTCACTTTGAAGGTTAGGATCAGGACTTTTCTATGTATTAAAGCTTAGAGTTAGAGCTGCATCAGCACTTTCAATCATTTTCTAGTCCCGCTGCTAGACGTTTAGACTGATGGAGGTCCTACACTGGGCTTCTTTCCTTTCTCACTCACCATATGCCTCTATTACATGTAGTCTGTGCTCGCTCTCCTTTTTATTCCTTCTACAAACAACAACAACAATAATAATCATAATAATCATAATGCTCATAAAACTCTGCACTGGATTGAAATGTTTCATTCAGGTCTTTTGCAAATAAACTTTGCCTCAGCACTCAACAGGACTTCTTAGCCCTGAGGAGGATCCACCCAGAGGAGCGCCATCAGAACCACCACTCCCATTTATAAAGGCCTTGGCTGGAAAACTATTGTGCTTTAGGATGAGTCTTTGTACTCAGTATTATTACTGCAGTGGAATCACAGCCTGGACAGTCTGTGCATCATCCAGCCTCTGTTAGGTCTCCTCTGCTCTGCATATTTGATCTTTCTGATGATTGGGTGAAAGCTATCACACGGTCCTCTGGATAATTGTTCACGTTTAAGCCCACAAAGCAGAGACTGCATGTTATGTGCACATTTCACATACAGCCATGATGTTGTGTTCCCTGACAGGTTGAGAGCTCCAAAAAGGGTCATTTCAAATAAATGTTCAGTAAGCTCATTTTAGCAGTGTTTTATCTACACTCATTTGAAACTTTTCTTTTACATGAACATGTTCACATATCAGCGTGCCACTTCAAAGCTGGACTGATAGGCACTGCCTCCTTCGAATTACTGCGACAGATTTAGCCCCTGTGGGTTCATGCTGTGAGCCTGATACAGTCATAACTTCAGATTAATTCCACATGGGCACATTTTAGGAATTTGAATGAAAGGCTGAAAGAATCACTGAGTTTTACAGTGAAGTGGTGACAGAATCACCACAGTTGTTTTTCTGCACTTCATAGACATGAGCGGCTGCAAACATGTAGTGCATACCAGTGTGTCCTTCCTGCTGCTCGTAGAGGTCGTGGCAACATCCAATTCGAAGGATGAATTAAGCATCATGACTGTCCGGGATGTACACCTCTGCCAGGGACTGCTATTTCAAATTTGGAAGTCTCACCTCCTCCTTGAAGCTCCATCCTGTTGGAGAGGAGCTCAGGAAAGGATTCCACCAGGTTATGATGTCATACTTTATAAGAGGTCTTCAAGTCTGTTTCTACTGTCGAGGAGGCAGGCGTCATGTCTTGGCATCAAAGCGATGGTGACAATCCACCCAGCTTGTTTTTAGTTTGTACATTTTTTGGGGAGGCCATGGCTGCCAGGTTTTTCTGAAAACGTGGGGTTGAGGGAGTGGCAAGAGCAGGGAGGGTCAAGGTAAGGTAAGGTAAAGTGTAAGTGCATGGCCCGCAAGCCACGCCTGGCCGTGAGCGGTTGCTGCATCATACGTTGCACACGTGGCAAGTGAGTTGTAGGTGCTTACAATACAAGATCTATGTGTGATTGCCACGTTAGTACTTATACGTACTGCTCATCTACGGTGTCCTTACTCACTCACATGTTGTAAGTGCGTGCAAGTGCAGTGAATGTGAGTTTTTCCAGATAGAGGATTCCCAGATAGAAGACTTATTTTAATCAGTGAATTATTTGTAACATTTCAGTGACCGAGGATAAATAGTGATGTATCTATTACTCACACAGACATAGTTTATAATCGCGAAGGGGGAAGTGAACAAAAAGCAGTCATTACATTTCCAAATAAATGTGACATAGTCACAGCAACTTATGTCTTGTTTTCATCTTCACAACACATTTTTTGACCGATGCAATAAATGCATTTGTAGGAATGGCTTTTGATGAAGCTGCATATAACAGCATGTAAAATATTGGTATCATGTGTAAAATCAAATGCCAAAATTAGATTAAAAAAAACTCAACTTATTAAATAACTCCATCATTCTTCCATATCTGAGTTATGGTGTGGACATATGGGGAAATAATACATTGACAATGATTATAAAAGTGAACTCATGAGGAGTGAACTCATCCTCGGATGAGCTTTCAGATTTTTTTGGAGGAAATGATTCTTGTACAATGTAGTTTTACATATTATTTCTAATTGATATTTTATATATGTTTCATTTATCTAGTCTATGCTCATATATCTTTAGTATAGTATCATATGGCTTTGTTTCTCATGAAGAATAGTCTTCTTTGCACACAGGACGCCACAAAACCTGGCATACATGTTCCACCTGGCTAATGACTATCAGTCATATTTAAATCATGTCTTTACACCGTTACAGAGACACTTTGAAATCCAATCCTTCAAATCAATAAATCTGAAAAAGCATGTAACATTGCTCTGAGCCCTGCAAACCTGGGATGTCGGATGTCCGACAGTTTAACGAGCACCTGAACACATCACTCCAAGCTGTCATTTTTAAAGCTGCGTTCTAACTTTACGGCTTATTTGCTTCCAGAAATACAGCTGCTAATGTTTACCATTCATCCAAGGCCAGTGAAATATGACATATTAACATATATTATTAGCATATAGCATATTAACAGCATACTTCTTTTGTTTTTGTTTTTACTTCCCCACTGCGATTTTAAACTAAGTTTAAAATTCAAAAGACTCATGGAATTAGTGCGTTGTGTGCTCATTGGCTAAAGAAGGCTGTAGCGTCACCCGTACAGGAGGTGAATCCATAGCCCGGACACAGCGAACGTTTCTGTGCAAAAGTCTGCAAGCTCCAAATCCGTATGGAGGTGGTACTCACCACATACAGATCCCCCAATTCTGGCCACATTTTTGCAGGTAGACACCGCACACTTGCAAGTACGGCGGGTTGAGTTAAGAGTTAAGTGAGCTTATCTCCTTTAAAGGGTTCAGTGAGCTCTGTGAGCTTCTTTAAAGGATTCTAACAACAAGTGAGTTCCAACACAAACAAGCATGAACAAGAATTTTTTTTTTACTAATGATACTAAGAAAATAAAGTGTCTATTTGTTGCCAGAAAATATACCAAAATTAAGCTAAAACCATCATCTTAAAATATATTGATTTCCACTCAAAATAGAAAAGATGTCGGCCATGTTTTGTCTTCCTGCCCGCAGTAAGTCTGCAGTCATGTGACCTGAAGTCTGTCCAATGAAAATAAGGCACAGATGAACCGTAGCCATGTTACATTTTGGGAGCTTTTAAATCTGTTTTTATAAAAGCCCAGGGATGTGTAAACGTGGCCTGAAAAGGTCTCAGACTGTATAGAGGAGAAAAACATAAATAAATGGTTAAACGTGTCCTGACTGTGAGCTTCGGTGCTGGAGAATGTACAATTAGCAATAATCTAATTTACAGTGTCAGAATGTGTTCTGAAGTTAAAAAGTTGACTTGAACATCTACAATACCAGTTTTAAATAGACGTTTTAAAACCACTGGACAAATCCGGAAATCTGTGACAGCGCAGTAAGAACACTTTGAGTGTCATGTTATAAAAATCACTTGTTGGTTTCAAGTTTCCTTTCGTCCTTTTGTATGGAGAATTAGAGACGTCTTGTATTAACACTTTCTGATGGTTGTGCTTGACCTTGGGTCAGAAGATCTGTGGTTTTGCACATCAGCTGTTGCAGAAGCAACATGTTATCAGGTTTTGTGCTCGACCCACTTGTGTGCATGTTGCACTAGCTTCCAATGAGTAATGTTATTTAGAATCAAAATAATAGAGTTCTTAGATGATGCACAATAAAAGAACCAAAGCTTAGATAAACTCCCTCAGTGTGTCTCTGCCCACAGTTTTGTGCAAGTTTCTCACAAAGAGTACTTGATTACAGCTAACTTGGTTCTTATCAGGTGCTGAGAGTAAATGAATCTACTAGCCTGAAAAAGTAACTCCTGCATTAGTTCGAGTACAGCTTTGTGTAGCAAGTTCAATGATACATTTAAGATTGGAAAATAAGTGTCATCAGTTAGTTGAAGTTATTTGATCCACTTTGAGTTTTTCACTGGTACGATATGACTGTTTTTCATTTCATCGCACTGCATTAATTCCCAGAGGGGACATTCCTTGCTGAACTGACAGATGGGTAGCAGGTGTGGTCTTGCCCAGGGGACCACGGTGCATGTTTCTGGGACTGCAGGAGCAACTGGAGTACCCAGAAGAATCCCACATACAGGGGGACAACATGCAAACTCCACATAAAAAGGCCCCGGTTGGTATTTGAACCCATGACCTTCTCGCTATGAGGCAAGAGCGTTACTGTCTGTACTCCAGTGAGGTGGAACTGATGTTCATACAAAACTCCTAATAACACCTTTTCTTTAAAATGACAATGAGTAGAAGCGTCAGCAGAACAGCTGTGATGCATTGCGCAGCAGACAGCTCTCAAACTCACCGCTCATGTCGGACATGATGAATGCATCGCCGCTACGGGAGATTCACTTATTCCGGTGCAGATGTTACTGCCTTTCGAAACAGATGTTCATTTTTTTTTCATTGATCTCATTATTAACTGCAAATAATTTATTTCTTCCATGAATCTAAGATGTGACGTTGTGGCTGTGTCTGCCGGTTTTAATTGACGTTTGTATTGCAGACCAGCTGAGAATGAGGGGGGGGGGGGGGGGGGGGGGGGGACATATTAATGTGTTTTTCTTCTATACAGACATTGAAGTTCAGATAAAATTATGAGACAGTCAGCAGCACCATGTGAATGGATGAGTAAAGTCTATTGTTCTTTTTGCATCATTTATTTATTTATGACTTATTAGCAATTTGAAATATTATGAAAGAGACACTCAAATAGTCTAATTACATTAGAAGTGAGAGTTTGTATCAGTCATTCTTTTAATACAGTCTGTGTTTAAGAAATTAATGTTTAAGGTAAGAAATGCTGAAAAACTGGAAAAAAAAAGCTCAGACAACTCAGATGCAGGTTGAATGAAGTCCAAGGTCATTTCCTTTAAAAGGGTAATGAAAACATTAATATAAATCATGGGGCATGAAGTAAAACCAGACACACACCTGAAGTGATTCCATTCATCAGCTTGTTAGTGTCACACAGTCATCTGCACGTTTTGCTGCTGATTCTGTAGTAGAGTGTCCCTCATCATCTCAATGGGAACATAAGTCAGATCAACTTTCACAATCTGATGTCAAACAGACATGGAGCAGAAAATCTGTTGACATTTACATTTCTTCGTAAATAAATAAAAAGACTGCAGTTTTTTGTTTTTTTTCCTTTCTTTCTTTCTGTTAACATGCCGAGGAACTGAACGGTCTGATTCACTGTTGCTGTGTTTAAAGGTGTTGCTGCCTCAATTCTCCTGATAGAAATGTCTTAAGTGCTTCACCACAGATCCACCAGGAAATCAGAGCTGATCCTGGATCACCTCCTCATATAAACACACACACAACACATTGTTGGGTCACTCAACCTCATGGAGGGGGGGGGGGGGGGACCACGTTTCATGAACAAAGAGACCACATGCTCAGGCCAAGAAAAATTCGCCATTGGTCATGTGACCCTCCCCCCCGGATCCCCCCTCCTCCAAGGTGCAACACTGGAGGTCAACAGCAGGGGGAGCCCGAGAGCTCCCTCACCAGCCAGAGCCTCCAGGGCGGGCCCTCCCTCAGGATTGGTCCACATGGCCCAGACCCCAGCGGGAACCCAGAGAGCTTCTTCACCTCGCTGGACGAGAACCACCGTGGAATTACATTTGTTTTTCCTTTTTCTCCTTTTTCTTCTTCTTCACTGGATCCTGAGTGTGCGCTGCCACCACACACCCCTGGGATCATCCTGTGGACTTTTCCCTGTCCACAAACAGTTCAGGTTCCTTTCCCTGGGACGCCAGAGAAACCAGCCCGCAGCCGGAAATCAACGGACTTTCCCCGCCAGCACGTTCACCCTCGTCAAACTGAGTAAGGCTTAGAGTCTGGGCAGGCAATGAGAATAACGTGACTGTAATATTGCTGTGTGTTTATTATTGTGTTGAAGTCAGGGACGCCGATCCCTGTTTCCAACCAATCTGTGTCTGCGCGTTGGATTCACATCCACGCGAACCTCCGCACTGTGCAGCTCTCTCTCTCTTTCTCTCTCTCTCTCTCTCTCTCTCTCTCTCTCTCTCTCAGCCTGCCCCTCTGCTCCTGGAGTCTAGATCCTGCTTAACTCTCATATCTAGACTCTGTGGACAGGCCGAGACATTGTGCAGAGCTGGACACACAGTAGGATCTGCCCTTCCTTCTCCCCCTCCTTTCTCTCTTCTCCTCTCCTCACTAACGATCGCGCAACTGAGCAACAGCTGTTCCCTTGCGCTTGTAGTTCACTGTCCCTGGGATTCCTCGCCCACGAGCCCCCAGGCGCACTCCAAGCAGGCTCACGAGCCGTGCACGAGCACAGTGACGTCACGCCGTCCAGAAAGAGTGCGCCGAGCGCCTCTGGTGGCCGCGTGGGTGATTGCAATCTCTTGAGAGGCCTCCACTCGGTGGACAAGTCGAGTCATTGCATTCTCCCTCCGTGCGCCACCGCGCCCCTAGTGGTCGTTCCGGTCACTGCCTCGAACCAGACGCCTGCCTCCCTCTGGTGGATGTTCGAGATCATTACACCCACTCACACTGACCCTCCAAGGTCCGCCGCCACCTGGTGGACACTCGTGGTCATTACATCCCCACTCAGGCTTCCACACACTCACTTCCACACACACACACACACACACACACACACCCTCTTTCTTTGTACATAGTGTTTGCTGTTTAATAGATTAGATATCCGTGTTTGATGTTTATTACTTATTGTGTTTTAATGAATAATTCCTGAATTATTTTTGAATAAATACATTTTTGTTAATAAATGCATTTTAACTGAATTGATCGATTCTTGGTAATTATTGTGTTTATTGTTGACAATTCACTGGTTTGTAACAGTCTGTGCTCGAATCTCACACCTTCCTTGTTATTTAATATTGTTATATTTACACAGAAATATTAACTAACTTAAATAACCTTTTGACAAATGAGACTGAAATTTGGTATTAGCTATTTCCAGTTTAGCTGGTGGTGCCCCTATTTATTATTATTTGATAAATAATCAATTTATTCAAATTAATAATTTTTCATTAATAAATAATTTTTGATAATTTATTAACTTTTGAGTAATTACTCAATTACTCTAGGAGTTGCTGATGAGTAAATGACCGTTTACTTCATTAGTAATTCCAATTTTCCTAAATTACTTTCAGTAATCTATTAGTTCCAGTAATCCATTACTTTCAGTAATTATTAATGCTAATTACCAACCATAAATCCTAACAACATGTTGACTGAACACACATGACTTACAAATGAGTTTACTTGTTAGAAATATCTCTGAACATCTACTGCCAGACTGAATCTTGAGACCCTGAATAACAAACACTGTGTAAAAACATTTCTATTTATGGACACCAGATATTTGCACTTGTTCTTCAGTCACCATTTACTGGACAGTGTCTGGATTATCAGCACAAAGTGTGTTGAGTGTCCACTTCTGTTTCTTCTGGTGTGCATTATGTTCCTGCATGAAAAGCTCCACTTGTCTACCAGCTGAGACCATCAGGAGGTCAGCAGATCGTCTGAGAAGCTTCAAGTTTACTCTGCAGCAGAGAACAAACTCCATCTCTGATGGTCACTGATCACAAGTACAGAGCAAGAAGAGGAGCAAACCAACTGGTTAGTTTAAATTCAGTCCTTCATCCAACCTAAAGATTCATTTTCTAACCAACTGGTTAGTTTGAATTCAGTCCTTCATCCAACTTAAAGATTCATTTTCTAAACAAGTGGTGCATGTGATCTGCCCTTTTCAGTAATATCTGTGTGACGATGAAAAAGACTGACATCACTTATCCACACTTGTCACCATCTGTGCTTGATTATAACTAAAGAATAATATAATGATATTTGTCATATCGATTTAATTGTAGTTGAATTCCATAGATCTAGAGATGAAGGTCAGGTCTCATCATGAACAGCAAAGAGCTGTTTATTTTGTCTTTCTGTATTCCAGCCAAGTTAAAAAGAAAAAAACCTTTTTCCTCAATAGACTACATGAAAACTGGTTTAAGGTTGTTGGTTTTTTTAGCCTTGCAAACGTTAATAAATAAATAATGGTCACATTAAAAGCCCGGATGTGATAATAAAAAAAAAGAAGCTGGATTTGTGTCTTTGAGGCTGTTTGATGGAAATGTTTTAAATTGTGAGTCAGAGGACATTTCTTCCTCCCTCAGATGAGGAAGTCAGTCTGTTAACCTTCATCACTCACAAGAAGATTCTAAAGTCAATGAAAAGTATTACACTAACCTGCAACGTGTAAAAACAATTATACCCATCATCTGGATGCCAGAAAGTTCCTGTGCTGCTTCTTCCTCAGGTTCAAATCAAACACTGAAAACATGAACTGACATCGTTGGTCTGAGACCAGTGATGCCGGTAACACGTTAGTAAGTAACACGTTACTCCCATATGACCTCTTTTTTCAGTAACCCGCAATCTAATGGATTACTATTTCCAAACTGGTAATCAGATTAGAGTTACAAGACGAATTTCTTGTCTGCAAAGCCACTTTAGTATTGAACAGAACTGAACGCACCTGCGTTCTCCTCCAAAGTGAGACAGAGACACATCATGAAGCACATGCAAACACTGCACACTCACCTGACCCGCCCCCTTCTACACTCTTAGCCAATCACAGCCCAACCTGCTGGAACGGTGTGTTCAGGGAGCACAAAAGAATTGGAACCGACTAAAACCGGTTGTAATTTTTATGTCCAGATGATGGGGGGTGTTGTCAGCAGCTGCTGAAAGTAACTAAATCAGTAACATGTAATCTCAGTACAATAAGTAATAAGTGAAATAACTATGTTACTTTTTAAAGGAGTAACTAGTAATCAGTAATCAGATTATTTTTTGAAAGTAACTGTGGCAACACGATCTGAGACAGGCGTGTCTAGCTCCAGTCTTGGAGGGCCCTTGTCCTGCATGTCTTAGTCTCTCCTGCTTCAGCATACTTGAGTCCAAAGATGATGTCATCACCAAGGATGTGAAAAAGCCCAATAACGAGCTCAGCATTGCAATCAGGTGTGTTGCAACTAGGAGAGAGCTAAACTCTGCAGGATGCCGGCCCTCCAGGACCGGCGTTGGAGACCCCTGGTCTGAGACATGTATTGATACGGCCAACAGAAAACAAACGAATTGGCCACATCAGTGGTTTTACCTGAAAACGTGTTTGGAAGCTGTGATTGTTGCTGATCCTTTGGTGTTAAAAACCTCTCAGTATTCACACAGAACTTGAAGGCAGATGATTCTAGATATATTCCTCGATGTCGGTCCTGACCTCTGCTGTCACTTCCACTTCAGCTTGGCAATTCTCTCTATATTACGAACATTTTATTGAACTCAAGGCAGCAGAGTACAAACAAGTCCACAAAATGAGCTGAGAATTCCCACATGAAAGAGCTTTGTGTTGAAGCAAAGGGACTCCTGATCATTCAATGTGGCATGAGCAGGCCTGAGGAGATCAGAGACACGGAAAACAATCTGAAAGCATTACAGTGTGAGCTCATTGAGGAACACAAGTTCTGATGCTAAAGACTTTAAAATGGAGTCTGTGCTGCATTATTGGCCATATAGAGTGGAAAAGAATAGGTGTGTGCATGTTTTCATTGAACATAAATGAAATAACCATACAATGATAACATTTTAACAAATGTTAAACAAATCATTTGACATATTCTAATTTTAGTTCCTCATGTTTGTTTTTAGTTAATGTAGACTAAACAGGGATTTGGTCTAAATCAGTCTTTTCAATCATTATTAAAGAAGAAGAAAGAAGCCAACAGAAAAGGATCCATGATTACTTTACATATTTCTGCTTGTGAATGATTAACCCTATAAAGTGATTGTCGATGATCAATAAGGCAGTGCCACTGATTTCCCTTCAGCTCTTTTTCAAGAGCTGAATAATCAATTCAAAGTGCCCTGATTTGTCCTACTGTAATGAGTGTGAGTCCCGAGCACGCCTGGGATGAATTAACATCACGCCCTCACCGGAGAGCTGGTCGATAGCAAAACGTGCTATCTGAAACATGTTCAATTATACTCTCAAATCAGAGAGAACTTAATCAAGAGCTCCCATCTCATTACGCCCGAGGTCAGTGGCTGTGTCTCCTCACTGACGACAGGCAGTTTTTTTACTCCTGAAAAGCTCTGCAATCGAGCGCAACGAGCGGCTGAACGCTGCCAGAAGAAGCTGGCTGGTTCCCAACAGCTGCCACCGCAGGTGTAGCTGACGTTACATTTCTCTTCCATTAGTCTCTGATCACCAAACGTTGGCAGAATGCAACATGAGCCAGTCTCAGCAGCCTACACAACCATATAACAGACATTTGTTTTTATAGGAAATCCATCTCAAATTATTCCGTTCTACAAGTAAAAGAATAGACAACGAAACCTTTCCTAGCAGACGTAAAAAATCAAACTAAACAAAGTCTCTTGTGTCCTGACTGTTATTCGTCACTTCAGTGTTCTGTCAGGCCGAAGTCTGACGAAAGCTGACTGCTGGTTAGCAGCTGCTAGCTCGTACAGCATGTCTGTATCCATAGTAACCAGCAGGTTTGACCTGAGTCCAAGCTGGAAGAGCCTCAATTACACTGTCACACACGTAGAAACTGTTCAGGGTCAGAGTTTAATCTGCAGAGTTACTTTTTGTCGTACTGATTAATTCTTCTCTAGCATTGGATTGAACCTCAACATTTTGTATTTCCATTAAGTTCACACACCCAGCTTGAATCTTCTGCCTTTAACTCTTGGCTCAAAATCTGACTCCACTCCTGAACGTTGAGCTTGCATTCCTGACGTTTTTTCATATTGGGAGACACTGGTGCTGATTGGTCGTTTCTCTGTGTTCAATGCTCTTACAGTGGGAGTCTTTGCCTTGGTCATGTGACAATCATACCAGGTGAGATTTCAGATTCAGATTCAGATTCACTTTATGAATCCCTTGGGATGACTTGCTCAGGGAAATTCAAGTTCCAGCAGCTTCAACAGGACAGGAGCAGCACACAGAGAGCAAAGAATAAAGAATAAATAAAATAATAAAATAAGATAAATAGTTATGTACAATATTATGTAGACTCTTCACTAACCTTAACTAAGTAGAAATAGCAAAAGAATAAGAACTCACTACAAAGTGACAGGTGACGTTAAAAATGCACTGTGATTACAGACAGGGTTATGAGTTATGAGTTGGGTAGCATAGCTGCTACTTCCCTTCCGTCCTCAGACCTCTCAGACCCCTCTGACCCCTCTGACCCCTCAGACCTCTCAGACCCCTCTGACCCCTCTGACCCCTCAGACCTCTCAGACCCCTCAGACCTCTCAGACCCCTCTGACCCCTCCTCCCCCCCAGTGAGGAGTTGTACAGCTTGATGGCCTGAGGGACAAAGGAGTTCTTTAGTCTGTTTGTACGACATTTGTGGAGCAGCAGTCTATCACTAATCAGGCTCCTCTGGTTGATGATGACGGTGTGCAGAGGGTGGCTGGTATCGTCCAGCAGTTTGTTCAGCTCATGTATCATTTCAATTTGTCTTCATGACATGTATTGTGATAGTTTTTCTTAAAGTAGTGTGGTGACATGAAAAAATATTTCCCCCACCACTAAGTTTTCATTTTTATCATAACACCTTGTGGAGAAAACTGGAGTGACAGTTCATCTAATTGCACCCTGCAGACATTAATTGGTTCATTTATTTCCTAAATAGAGAGTACTTTTTTTAATCGAAAAGCAAACTTATTGTATGTTGTGGAGGCGGAGAAAGATGAGAAGGACGAAGGAGTTGAGTCGCTTTCTTTTATTTCCTCCAACAGTACTGACAGTTTACCTGTCAATAACCAACCCCCTTGTGTCACCACACTTCCCCTTATAACTCCTCCCACTACCAACACCACACTTCCCCTTATAACTCCTCCCACTACCAACACCACACTTCCCCTTATAACTCCTCCCACTACCAACACCACACTTCCCCTTATAACTCCTCCCACTACCAACACCGCACTTCCCCTTATAACTCCTCCCACTACCAACACCGCACTTCCCTTATAACTCCTCCCACTACCAACACCACACTTCCCCTTATAACTCCTCCACTACCAACACCACACTTCCCCTTATAACTCCTCCCACTACCAACACCACACTTCCCTTATAACTCCTCCCACTACCAACACCACACTTCCCCTTATAACTCCTCCCACTACCAACACCACACTTCCCCTTATCACTCCTCCCACTACCAACACCACACTTCCCCTTATAACTCCTCCCACTACCAACACCACACTTCCCTTATAACTCCTCCCACTACCAACACCGCACTTCCCCTTATAACTCTCCCACTACCAACACCACACTTCCCCTTATAACTCCTCCCACTACCAACACCACACTTCCCCTTATAACTCCTCCCACTACCAACACCACACTTCCCCTTATAACTCCTCCCACTACCAACACCACACTTCCCCTTATAACTCCTCCCAACTACCAACACCACACTTCCCTTATAACTCCTCCCACTACCAACACCGCACTTCCCCTTATAACTCCTCCCACTACCAACACCGCACTTCCCCTTATAACTCCTCCACTACCAACACCACACTTCCCCTTATAACTCCTCCCACTACCAACACCACACTTCCCCTTATAACTCCTCCCACTACCAACACCACACTTCCCCTTATAACTCCTCCCACTACCAACACCACACTTCCCCTTATAACTCCTCCCACTACCAACACCACACTTCCCCTTATCACTCCTCCCACTACCAACACCACACTTCCCCTTATAACTCCTCCCACTACCAACACCACACTTCCCCTTATAACTCCTCCCACTACCAACACCACACTTCCCCTTATAACTCCTCCCACTACCAACACCGCACTTCCCCTTATAACTCCTCCCACTACCAACACCACACTTCCCTTATAACTCCTCCCACTACCAACACCACACTTCCCCTTATAACTCCTCCCACTACCAACACCACACTTCCCCTTATAACTCCTCCCCACTACCAACACCACACTTCCCCTTATAACTCCTCCCACTACCAACACCACACTTCCCTTATAACTCCTCCCACTACCAACACCACACTTCCCCTTATAACTCCTCCCACTACCACACCGCACTTCCCCTTATAACTCCTCCCACTTCCAACACCACACTTCCCCTTATAACTCCTCCCACTACCAACACCACACTTCCCCTTATCACTCCTCCCACTACCAACACCACACTTCCCCTTATAACTCCTCCACTACCAACACCACATTTCCCCTTATAACTCCTCCCACTACCAACACCACACTTCCCCTTATAACTCCTCCCACTACCAACACCGCACTTCCCCTTATAACTCCTCCCACTACCAACACGCACTTCCCCTTATAACTCCTCCACTACAACACCGCACTTCCCCTTATAACTCCTCCCACTACCAACACCACACTTCCCCTTATAACTCCTCCCACTACCAACACCACACTTCCCCTTATAACTTTTCCCACTACCAACACCACACTTCCCCTTATCACTCCTCCCACTACCAACACCACACTTCCCCTTATAACTCCTCCCACTACCAACACCACACTTCCCCTTATAACTCCTCCCACTACCAACACCACACTTCCCCTTATAACTCCTCCCACTACCAACACCACACTTCCCCTTATAACTCCTCCCACTACCAACACCACACTTCCCCTTATCACTCCTCCCACTACCAACACCACACTTCCCCTTATAACTCCTCCCACTACCAACACCACACTTCCCCTTATCACTCCTCCCACTACCAACACCACACTTCCCCTTATAACTCCTCCCACTACCAACACCACACTTCCCCTTATAACTCCTCCCACTACCAACACCGCACTTCCCCTTATAACTCCTCCCACTACCAACACCACACTTCCCCTTATAACTCCTCCCACTACCAACACCACACTTCCCCTTATAACTCCTCCCACTACCAACACCACACTTCCCCTTATAACTCCTCCCACTACCAACACCACACTTCCCCTTATAACTCCTCCCACTACCAACACCACACTTCCCCTTATCACTCCTCCCACTACCAACACCACACTTCCCCTTATAACTCCTCCCACTACCAACACCACACTTCCCCTTATAACTCCTCCCACTACCAACACCACACTTCCCCTTATAACTCCTCCCACTACCAACACCGCACTTCCCCTTATAACTCCTCCCACTACCAACACCACACTTCCCCTTATAACTCCTCCCACTACCAACACCACACTTCCCCTTATAACTCCTCCCACTACCAACACCACACTTCCCCTTATAACTCCTCCCCACTACCAACACCACACTTCCCCTTATAACTCCTCCCACTACCAACACCACACTTCCCCTTATAACTCCTCCCACTACCAACACCACACTTCCCCTTATAACTCCTCCCACTACCAACACCGCACTTCCCTTATAACTCCTCCCACTACCAACACCACACTTCCCCTTATAACTCCTCCCCACTACCAACACCACACTTCCCCTTATAACTCCTCCCACTACCAACACCACACTTCCCCTTATAACTCCTCCCACTACCAACACCACACTTCCCCTTATAACTCCTCCCACTACCAACACCACACTTCCCCTTATAACTCCTCCCACTACCAACACCACACTTCCCCTTATAACTCCTCCCACTACCAACACCACACTTCCCCTTATAACTCCTCCCACTACCAACACCGCACTTCCCCTTATAACTCCTCCCACTACCAACACCGCACTTCCCCTTATAACTCCTCCCACTACCAACACCACACTTCCCCTTATAACTCCTCCCACTACCAACACCACACTTCCCCATTATAACTCCTCCCCACTACCAACACCACACTTCCCCTTATAACTCCTCCCACTACCAACACCACACTTCCCCTTATAACTCCTCCCACTACCAACACCACACTTCCCCTTATAACTCCTCCCACTACCAACACCACACTTCCCCTTATAACTCCTCCCACTACCAACACCACACTTCCCCTTATAACTCCTCCCACTACCAACACCACACTTCCCCTTATAACTCCTCCCCACTACCAACACCACACTTCCCCTTATAACTCCTCCCACTACCAACACCACACTTCCCCTTATAACTCCTCCCACTACCAACACCACACTTCCCCTTATAACTCCTCCCCACTACCAACACCACACTTCCCCTTATAACTCCTCCCACTACCAACACCACACTTCCCCTTATAACTCCTCCCACTACCAACACCACACTTCCCCTTATAACTCCTCCCACTACCAACACCACACTTCCCCTTATAACTCCTCCCACTACCAACACCACACTTCCCCTTATAACTCCTCCCACTACCAACACCACACTTCCCCTTATAACTCCTCCCACTACCAACACCACACTTCCCCTTATAACTCCTCCCACTACCAACACCGCACTTCCCCTTATAACTCCTCCCACTACCAACACCACACTTCCCCTTATAACTCCTCCCACTACCAACACCACACTTCCCCTTATAACTCCTCCCACTACCAACACCACACTTCCCCTTATAACTCCTCCCACTACCAACACCGCACTTCCCCTTATAACTCCTCCCACTACCAACACCACACTTCCCCTTATAACTCCTCCCACTACCAACACCACACTTCCCCTTATAACTCCTCCCACTACCAACACCACACTTCCCCTTATAACTCCTCCCCACTACCAACACCGCACTTCCCCTTATAACTCCTCCCACTACCAACACCACACTTCCCCTTATAACTCCTCCCACTACCAACACCGCACTTCCCCTTATAACTCCTCCCACTACCAACACCGCACTTCCCCTTATAACTCCTCCCACTACCAACACCACACTTCCCCTTATCACTCCTCCCACTACCAACACCACACTTCCCCTTATAACTCCTCCCACTACCAACACCACACTTCCCCTTATAACTCCTCCCACTACCAACACCACACTTCCCCTTATAACTCCTCCCACTACCAACACCACACTTCCCCTTATCACTCCTCCCACTACCAACACCACACTTCCCCTTATAACTCCTCCCACTACCAACACCACACTTCCCCTTATAACTCCTCCCACTACCAACACCACACTTCCCCTTATAACTCCTCCCACTACCAACACCACACTTCCCCTTATAACTCCTCCCACTACCAACACCACACTTCCCCTTATCACTCCTCCCACTACCAACACCACACTTCCCCTTATAACTCCTCCCACTACCAACACCACACTTCCCCTTATCACTCCTCCCACTACCAACACCACACTTCCCCTTATAACTCCTCCCACTACCAACACCACACTTCCCCTTATAACTCCTCCCACTACCAACACCACACTTCCCCTTATAACTCCTCCCACTACCAACACCGCACTTCCCCTTATAACTCCTCCCACTACCAACACCGCACTTCCCCTTATAACTCCTCCCACTACCAACACCACACTTCCCCTTATAACTCCTCCCCACTACCAACACCACACTTCCCCTTATAACTCCTCCCACTACCAACACCGCACTTCCCCTTATAACTCCTCCCACTACCAACACCACACTTCCCCTTATAACTCCTCCCACTACCAACACCACACTTCCCCTTATAACTCCTCCCACTACCAACACCACACTTCCCCTTATAACTCCTCCCCACTACCAACACCGCACTTCCCCTTATAACTCCTCCCACTACCAACACCACACTTCCCCTTATAACTCCTCCCACTACCAACACCGCACTTCCCCTTATAACTCCTCCCACTACCAACACCGCACTTCCCCTTATAACTCCTCCCACTACCAACACCACACTTCCCCTTATCACTCCTCCCACTACCAACACCACACTTCCCCTTATAACTCCTCCCACTACCAACACCACACTTCCCCTTATAACTCCTCCCACTACCAACACCACACTTCCCCTTATAACTCCTCCCACTACCAACACCACACTTCCCCTTATCACTCCTCCCACTACCAACACCACACTTCCCCTTATAACTCCTCCCACTACCAACACCACACTTCCCCTTATAACTCCTCCCACTACCAACACCACACTTCCCCTTATAACTCCTCCCACTACCAACACCACACTTCCCCTTATAACTCCTCCCACTACCAACACCACACTTCCCCTTATCACTCCTCCCACTACCAACACCACACTTCCCCTTATAACTCCTCCCACTACCAACACCACACTTCCCCTTATCACTCCTCCCACTACCAACACCACACTTCCCCTTATAACTCCTCCCACTACCAACACCACACTTCCCCTTATAACTCCTCCCACTACCAACACCACACTTCCCCTTATAACTCCTCCCACTACCAACACCGCACTTCCCCTTATAACTCCTCCCACTACCAACACCGCACTTCCCCTTATAACTCCTCCCACTACCAACACCGCACTTCCCCTTATAACTCCTCCCACTACCAACACCACACTTCCCCTTATAACTCCTCCCACTACCAACACCGCACTTCCCCTTATAACTCCTCCCACTACCAACACCGCACTTCCCCTTATAACTCCTCCCACTACCAACACCGCACTTCCCCTTATAACTCCTCCCACTACCAACACCACACTTCCCCTTATAACTCCTCCCACTACCAACACCACACTTCCCCTTATAACTCCTCCCACTACCAACACCACACTTCCCCTTATAACTCCTCCCACTACCAACACCGCACTTCCCCTTATAACTCCTCCCACTACCAACACCGCACTTCCCCTTATAACTCCTCCCCAGTACCAACACCACACTTCCCCTTATAACTCCTCCCACTACCAACACCACACTTCCCCTTATAACTCCTCCCACTACCAACACCACACTTCCCCTTATAACTCCTCCCCACTACCAACACCACACTTCCCCTTATAACCCCTCCCACTACCAACACCACACTTCCCCTTATAACTCCTCCCACTACCAACACCGCACTTCCCCTTATAACTCCTCCCACTACCAACACCACACTTCCCCTTATAACTCCTCCCACTACCAACACCACACTTCCCCTTATAACTCCTCCCACTACCAACACCACACTTCCCCTTATAACTCCTCCCACTACCAACACCACACTTCCCCTTATAACTCCTCCCACTACCAACACCGCACTTCCCCTTATAACTCCTCCCACTACCAACACCGCACTTCCCCTTATAACTCCTCCCACTACCAACACCACACTTCCCCTTATAACTCCTCCCACTACCAACACCGCACTTCCCCTTATAACTCCTCCCACTACCAACACCACACCACATCACCGACACACCCACTCCATTCTGTTTGGGAGAACCTCCCCCTCAGGTGCACACCATAATGTGCAGTTTAATAAAACTGCTGAACTTCTATGTAAATTGTAAAATAAATATTTCTAGAAAGGCTGTGAAGTCTACTGTACAAAGCAACACAATGTATTTTCTCATGACCCATCTATATTGCACCTTGAGTAAGACACTGATTCTTAGAAAAAACTGTGCAATGCAGCGATAATCAATGATTCTGATTCAACGTGTATACAGTGAAACAGAAGAGCACTATTTTTATATTCTTCATTTCAGATCTTCCTTTAAGACTTCAGAAGAACTAAAAATCATGTCCTTGATGTGCTCTCACTGGAGCTCTGTGTTGTGATTCAGATGATACAGGAACTTCATCATGTGTTATTTTAAGCAGGATGACTGAATAAAGGTTAGAGTACCCGGACGGCAGAGTGAGCAAACCACAGGAATTCATAAAAGAGTCACCTTGACTTCACCGTGAAGACGTGCACATACAGTCACGCCACCCCACTCACACCACACGGAGCCATCTGGAGGCGTTTGGCTCTGTTCAGCTATCAGGGCCGCTCAGGCAAAGCCTGCAGACTGGCGCTAAAGCTAAAAGAAAAGAAAATGAAAGCTTCGACACGTCTTTGTCCTGCTCCCAACCAAGACCGACACTTAAACTAATACTTTAGATTTTGGGTGAAAGCTCTCATCAAGATGGTGGATGGATGGATGGATGCATGGATTTGCTTTGGATTTCTGCTTGGGGCAGAATTATTTACGTGAGTTACAATCTTGCATCATGTGGGACAAATGAAGCTGAATGGATTGATGAGAGAAAGAATCCAACTCACCACACTTTATAATTATGGATGTAATAAATGATTGCATCTCAGGAGCTCAATCAGGTGACAGAATAAGTACATATGTCACTAAATGTGAATTTATTCTGAGCAATTGGTTTTAAGCTTCATACTAATCTTTGTCCAGGGGAGTTACAATATTTCACTGCTGCTAACACGGCTTTGAACTGTTTTAACAGAGTGCCAATAAATACTTTTTTGATTTTATTCTATTACTGAACATCCAGAGAATCTCCTACTACAAATCAGCCACAATCCATCAGGTTGAATCAAACTACCATTTTATTCACTTACAATTGTACATTTAAAAACAACACAATGTGTAAATGACCTGAACTGCACTTCAGTTTGGCCATCTCTATGTTGTTGGTCAATAAGATGTTAAAATGTGAAAGTGAACGTGTGTTTATTGTTTGAGGCAGAATATCTTCCCTCAGCTCAACAGGACCACACATGATTCTCCAGCACCATCTGAGCTTCTGTCATGAGAACTGACTGAAGGCAGCCTGAAGGGATTTATCGTCCCATGATCTATATACGTTTTTCCTTATGGAGACCAACATTGTACTTTCATTCAATCTGAAACTGAAACTCATTTTGAGGCCACGTCCACACAAGCCAAAACAATCTGTTTTCTCCCCGGGCTTCTGAAAAAAGAAGTCTGTCCAAACGTCACTATGAACACGAGGCTTCAAGGCATGGAGTACACATGCCAGGTCTTTAGGGGCGCTGTGACTCACCAATCTCACCAAAAATGCAGAAGAAGCGACAGAGCACATAGAAATTGAGAAATAGACTCCTGCTCTTCAACCTTCCTATAACCCAAGTTTTATAGGTCTATGGCCCCTCTCTTGCTGCTAGCATCAGTAGCTTCTGCAGCTCCACCGGAGCTTGTAGTCCGTGATTGTTGTGGTTATTTGATGACATCATGGTGGGGGGAGAGGGGGACGATTACATCATCTTTTTTCCTCAGAGGATCATCTTTGTCATCTTTGCTGTTCACACCCCAGGGTGCTGAACAGCATGAGCCTGCGTTTTAGAATTTCCCCACTCTAGGACCCGTGCTTAAAAAAAAAAACTGCTGTCACGCTTCTAAAACACCGCCTCGTATGGATAACAGGCCAAAAACAGCTCGTTTAGATGAACTGGCAAGCTCGCGTAGACGGCCGCGCACATACTACATCAGGAAATTAGTTTCTCCTGCAAATTTCATGCTTTTGTTTGAGTGGTCATTCAACTCTATGTATCTTTATAGATTTATGATTCAGACACTAATGAGTCATGCTGTTGTTATTCTTTTTCAAATAAAAAAAAATAAAAAATCACAATTTCATGGATTATTTTATTATAGATTGTATTCAATTCAACACAACAGTCAGTTCAGGTCATTTTTACAGCCCAAGCCCAACAAACGTATGAAAGACAAAGAAAAAGGTTTGCCAATTTAGGACTTAAAAATTATGCAGGACAAAAATGTATAACTGCGGCAGCTGAGTTTCTTTCTTGTTTTCAATTAGAAAAGTTTCTCAAGGTATGAAATGAGACTTGGAAGACAATGGATGCTATAATCATTTCGAGTGTGCTTTTGGCACTCCAAAAAAAAAAGCTTTTGGAGTGAGATCAATAGTGAAGCCCAGCTGGAGCTCGTGTCAGGAGCCGATATGACGGAGCTTGGCTGCAGGAGCTGAAACTGGAGATCAATGGCATCTCACCTGGTTCATTACTCCACGCATGGCCTTTGAACACATGGCTCACTTTGGCCACTTCAAAGCCCCTCAGCTGAGCATGGAGCTGCAGCACTGAGCGTTCATCACTGCTCTTCACTTCAACCCACTGCACCTGACCCCCTGCACCTGACCCCCTGCACCTGACCCACTGCACCAGACCCACTGCACCAGACCCCCTACACCTGACCCCCTACACCTGACCCACTGCACCTGACTCACTGCACCTGACCCCCTGCACCTGACCCACTGCACCAGACCCACTGCACCAGACCCACTGCACCAGACCCCCTACACCTGACCCACTGCACCTGACTCACTGCACCTGACCCCCTGCACCTGACCCCCTGCACCTGACCCCCTGCACCTGACCCACTGCACCAGACCCACTGCACCAGACCCCCTACACCTGACCCACTGCACCTGACCCACTGCACCTGACTCACTGCACCTGACCCCCTGCACCTGACCCACTGCACCAGACCCACTGCACCAGACCCACTGCACCAGACCCCCTACACCTGACCCACTGCACCTGACTCACTGCACCTGACCCCCTGCACCTGACCCACTGCACCTGACCCCCTGCACCTGACCCCCTGCACCTGACCCACTGCACCAGACCCACTGCACCAGACCCCCTACACCTGACCCACTGCACCTGACTCACTGCACCTGACCCCCTGCACCTGACCCACTGCACCTGACCCACTGCACCTGACCCCCTGCACCAGACCCACTGCACCAGACCCCCTACACCTGACCCACTGCACCAGACCCACTGCACCAGACCCCCTACACCTGACCCACTGCACCTGACTCACTGCACCTGACCCCCTGCACCTGACCCACTGCACCTGACCCACTGCACCTGACCCCCTGCACCTGACCCACTGCACCTGACCCCCTGCACCTGACCCCCTGCACCTGACCCACTGCACCTGACCCACTGCACCTGACTCACTGCACCTGACCCACTGCACCAGACCCCTGCACCTGACCCGCTGCACCTGACCCACTGCACCAGATCCACTGCACCAGACCCACCCCACCTGACCCACTGCACCTGACCCACCCCACCTAACCCACTGCACCTGACCCACTGCACCAGACCCACCCCACCTGACCCACTGCACCAGACCCACCCCACCTAACCCACTGCACCTGACCCACTGCACCAGATTCACTGCACCTGACCCACTGCACCTGACCCACTGCACCTGACCCACTGCACCAGACCCACCCCACCTGACCCACTGCACCAGATCCACCCCACCTAACCCACTGCACCAGATCCACTGCACCTAATCCACTGCACCAGATCCACTGCACCAGATCCACTGCACCAGACCCACCCCACCTAACCCACTGCACCTGACTCACTGCACCAGACTCACCACACCAGACCCACCACACCAGACCCACACCACCCGACCCAACGCACCAGACCCACTGCACCAGATCCACTGCACCAGACCCACCCCACCTAACCCACTGCACCTGACCCACTGCACCTGACCCACTGCACCAGACCCACTCCACCTAACCCACTGCACCTAACCCACTGCACCAGACTCACCACACCAGACCCACCACACCAGACCCACACCACCCGACCCAACGCACCAGACCCACCGCACCAGACCCACTGCACCAGACCCACTGCACCAGACCCACTGCAGCAGACCCACACCACACCAACCCACCACACCAGGCCCACACCTCCGGACCCACCGCATCAGGCCCACACCTCCGGACCCACAACACCGGACTCACACCACACCAACCCATCATACCAGACCCACCCCACCTAACCCACTGCACCTAACCCACTGCACCTGACCCACTGCACCAGATCCACTGCACCAGACCCACCCCACCTAACCCACTGCACCTGACCCACTGCACCTAACCCACTGCACCAGACTCACCACACCAGACCCACCACACCAGACCCACACCACCCGACCCAACGCACCAGACCCACCGCACCAGACCCACTGCACCAGACCCACACCACACCAACCCACCACACCAGGCCCACACCTCCGGACCCACCGCATCAGACCCACTGCACCAGACCCACACCACACCAACCCATCATACCAGACCCACACAACCTGACCCACCACACCAGACCTACACCACCCAACCAACCACACCAGACCCACACCACCCAACCCACCGCACCACACCCACACCACACCAACCCACCACACCAGACCCACACCACACCAACCCACCGCATCAGACCAATTGCTTTATCTTTCAGAGCAGTTTCTTCAAATAGCTTGCCAGAAGCAGCTGATGCTGTGGAAACATTTGCTCAGGTCCAACATTTGCTCAGGAAACATTTGCTCAGGACCAGCACCAGGCAGCAGAACCAAGACCAGCATCAGGAAGCAGAACCAGGACCAGCACCAGGCAGTAGAACCATGACCAGCACCAGCCAGCAGAACCAAGACCAGCACCAGGCAGTAGAACCAGGACCAGCATCAGGCAGCAGAACCAGGACCAGCACCAGGCAGTAGAACCATGACCAGCACCAGCCAGCAGAACCAAGACCAGCATCAGGCAGCAGAACCAGGACCAGGACCAGCACCAGGCAGTGGAACCAGGACCAGCACCAGGCAGTAGAACCATGACCAGCACCAGCCAGCAGAACCAAGACCAGCACCAGGCAGTAGAACCAGGACCAGCACCAGGCAGTAGAACCATGACCAGCACCAGGCAGCAGAACCAGGACCAGCACCAGCCAGCAGAACCAAGACCAGCACCAGCCAGCAGAACTAGGGGGAATTGGAATGCAGTGGTGGGAGTTGGTGGTTAATTTGAAACAACAGAACTGATTACTCAATATTTTAGTATTAGAAAAGTGTTCTCAAGAAATAACTCATTCTGAACCTTTAAAAGAATGTACTCAGTGGCTGAGATGAACAAACAGTCATAAACAACAGGTATAAAGTTGTTCATCCATCAACTGACCTGAACTGTGCATCCTGACACCCAGCTCGTCATATCCGGCTATTCACTTTTGAGAGTTAGCGTGCATGCATGTCTGCATGCTCATGTGCATCTGCCTCAGAAACAGCCTATCTTCTTTGATTGCCTTCCTGTTACAGAGAGTCTGACCACAGGAGGGCAGAGTTTCGACGCCTGCTGCTAGTTTCTGCAGCTTGAGAAGTCACCATGCTCTTCACCAGAGGATGGACTGACCCTTTCAGACATGGGACCTACCACACTGAGCTCTGAAAGTAAATGTAGCAGCTCTCATCTGAGTTCCAGAACATTTTCAACTTCAAAGTAGGAGTGAGAGGATTTCAGCAATGGCTGCAGGAAGAATATTAAGTAATGTATTCTTTATAAATATAGCACACACACACACACACACACACACACACACACACACACACACACACACACACACACACACACACACACACACACACACACACACACACACACACACACACACACACACACATCTGGTCATACTCTCGTACAGTGACAGAAGGCAGTGTTTCGGACTGGAGAGGACAGTGTGCCATTTCAAGTTTTCATTTTTTTTTTTCATGAGGAATTCATTAAAAGGAACATATGGCCCGTCAGTATGTGTTGACATTAAACGCATGCTGCGCTGTCGTCCTGAATAAGACACTTGGCTGTGCTTGCCAGTGACACGCAGCCTCTCAGAGAGCAGGGTGGAGGGTTGACAGTGTTGGCTGGGACAGGGAGGATAGAGATTAGTCGAAACGACAGCTCTATTAGAGACTTAACCTGAGCTTTGATCATTTCCTGAGCTCCCCTCAGATCAGTCTGAGCAACAGACGGCCAATCTGACAGGCTCGAGCTCTATCTCCCCATCACACACACACACACACACACACACACACACACACACACACACACACACACACACACACACACACACACACACACACACACACACACACACACACACACACACACACACACACACACACACACACACACACACATTTCTCAAATCCCTCAGAATGTATCCAGATTTCAGTCTGATCAAAGAGCCTCGTCTTGGTGACGGAGGCTCCGTCTGTCAGCCCACAGTGGAGGCGACAGCGACGAGGGGCTGCTGTCAGACGCAGACACACTGCAGTACAGTATTCTGGAGTCCTCAGACGAAAAGCATATGAGATGTTTGTTTTTCCTCTGACATTTCATGGCTTTCTCCTTCACTGTGTGGCTAAATCTCAGACTAATGACTTGTGCCACCTTCTCCCCTGGAGTCCCAAACGTGACAGCTATGAACATAGGTTTGTACACACTCCTACAAATGCACAGTGCAAATCACACACACGTGCACACGAACAGTAATAAGGGCATATTCATTTTGCTGCTGCCTGGCCAAATTGGGAACATCCAGAGTATAAAGGACCCGAGGCTTTATTCATTAAGCTGCACACTAAGAGCACTGGCTTGTGCTGAATTCTCTGCTCAGTAAATTGAGCTTTTTCATAAATTACTGAGGTTTTGATTGCCTGAACAGACTGCTGCATCTGTGCTCCCAGCAGTTATTCTGCAGAGAAACAATGAGAGTCAAGTTTTACATGGTTAACAGCTATAATAATTATGTCTGAGTAGCTCGTGAGAGAAGGAAGTAAAATACCTTTAAAACAACACAGAAACATAATTTTCACTGAAAACGATGGTGCCCAACATGCTACTAAACATATTGTAGAAGTAATCAAGTCAATTATCATAACTCCGCAGTGAAGCACCTGTCTGACACATTGTCTCCAACAGCATATGTTACTGGATGGCTTCTTTCCTCAAACAATTTGGATGAAAATTAATGTCACAACGATCACAATAGAATTCAATATCCACATGAGCTCTTTCAACAAGAAATAGACCTCAGTATTTTCAGGGTTTTCAGGAGGATTAGACCTCAGTTTTTTAAATGTGTTTCAAGAGTATTAGACCTGAGTATTTTAAATGTGCTTCTGGAGGATTAGACCTCAGTATTTTAAGGGTTTTCAAGAGGATTAGACCTCAGTATTTTCAGGGTTTTCAAGAGGATTAGACCTCAGTATTTTAAGGGTTTTCAAGAGGATTAGACCTCAGTATTTTAAGGGTTTTCAAGAGGATTAGACCTCAGTATTTTAAGGGTTTTCAAGAGGATTAGACCTCAGTATTTTCAGGGTTTTCAGGAGGATTAGACCTCAGTATTTTAAGGGTTTTCAGGAGGATTAGACCTCAGTATTTTAAATGTGCTTCTGGAGGATTAGACCTCAGTATTTTAAGGGTTTCCAGGAGGATTAGACCTCAGTATTTTAAGGGTTTTCAGGAGGATTAGACCTCAGTATTTTAAGGGTTTTCAGGAGGATTAGACCTCAGTATTTTAAATGTGCTTCTGGATGATTAGACCTCAGTATTTTAAGGGTTTCCAGGAGGATTAGACCTCAGTATTTTAAGGGTTTCCAGGAGGATTAGACCTCAGTATTTTAAGGGTTTCCAGGAGGATTAGACCTCAGTATTTTAAGGGTTTCCAGGAGGATTAGACCTCAGTATTTTAAGGGTTTTCAGGAGGATTAGACCTCAGTATTTTAAGGGTTTTCAGGAGGATTAGACCTCAGTATTTTAAGGGTTTTCAGGAGGATTAGACCTCAGTATTTTAAGGGTTTTCAGGAGGATTAGACCTCAGTATTTTAAATGTGCTTCTGGAGGATTAGATCTCAGTTTTTTCAGGGTTTTCAGGAGGATTAGACCTCAGTATTTTAAATGTGTTTCAGGAGGATTAGACCTCAGTATTTTAAGGGTTTTAAGGAGGATTAGACCTCAGTATTTTCAGGGTTTTCAGGAGGATTAGACCTCAGTATTTTAAGGGTTTTCAGGAGGATTAGACCTCAGTATTTTCAGGGTTTTCGGGAGGATTAGACGTCAGTATTTTAAGGGTTTTCAGGAGGATTAGACCTCAGTATTTTCAGGGTTTTCAGGAGGATTAGACCTCAGTATTTTAAGGGTTTTCAGGAGGATTAGACCTCAGTATTTTAAGGGTTTTCAGGAGGATTAGACCTCAGTATTTTAAGGGTTTTCAGGAGGATTAGACCTCAGTATTTTAAGGGTTTTCAGGAGGATTAGACCTCAGTATTTTAAGGGTTTTCAGGAGGATTAGACCTCAGTATTTTAAATGCGTTTCAGGAGGATTAGACCTCAGTATTTTAAATGTGCTTCTGGAGGATTAGACCTCAGTATTTTAAGGGTTTTCAGGAGGATTAGACCTCAGTATTTTAAGGGTTTTCAGGAGGATTAGACCTCAGTATTTTAAGGGTTTTCAGGAGGATTAGACCTCAGTATTTTAAGGGTTTTCAGGAGGATTAGACCTCAGTATTTTAAGGGTTTTCAGGAGGATTAGACCTCAGTATTTTAAGGGTTTTCAGGAGGATTAGACCTCAGTATTTTAAATGTGCTTCTGGAGGATTAGATCTCAGTTTTTTCAGGGTTTTCAGGCGGATTAGACCTCAGTATTTTAAATGTGTTTCAGGAGGATTAGACCTCAGTATTTTAAGGGTTTTCAGGAGGATTAGACCTCAGTATTTTAAATGTGCTTCTGGAGGATTAGATCTCAGTTTTTTCAGGGTTTTCAGGAGGATTAGACCTCAGTATTTTAAATGTGTTTCAGGAGGATTAGACCTCAGTATTTTAAATGTGTTTCAGGAGGATTAGACCTCAGTATTTTAAATGTGTTTCAGGAGGATTAGACCTCAGTATTTTAAATGTGTTTCAGGAGGATTAGACCTCAGTATTTTAAATGTGTTTCAGGAGGATTAGACCTCAGTATTTTAAATGTGTTTCAGGAGGATTAGACCTCAGTTTTTTAAATGTGTTTCAAGAGTATTAGACCTGAGTATTTTAAATGTGCTTCTGGAGGATTAGACCTCAGTATTTTAAGGGTTTTCAAGAGGATTAGACCTCAGTATTTTAAGGGTTTTCAAGAGGATTAGACCTCAGTATTTTCAGGGTTTTCAAGAGGATTAGACCTCAGTATTTTAAGGGTTTTCAAGAGGATTAGACCTCAGTATTTTAAGGGTTTTCAAGAGGATTAGACCTCAGTATTTTAAGGGTTTTCAAGAGGATTAGACCTCAGTATTTTAAGGGTTTTCAAGAGGATTAGACCTCAGTATTTTCAGGGTTTTCAGGAGGATTAGACCTCAGTATTTTAAGGGTTTTCAGGAGGATTAGACCTCAGTATTTTAAATGTGCTTCTGGAGGATTAGACCTCAGTATTTTAAGGGTTTCCAGGAGGATTAGACCTCAGTATTTTAAGGGTTTTCAGGAGGATTAGACCTCAGTATTTTAAGGGTTTCCAGGAGGATTAGACCTCAGTATTTTAAGGGTTTCCAGGAGGATTAGACCTCAGTATTTTAAGGGTTTTCAGGAGGATTAGACCTCAGTATTTTAAGGGTTTTCAGGAGGATTAGACCTCAGTATTTTAAGGGTTTTCAGGAGGATTAGACCTCAGTATTTTAAGGGTTTTCAGGAGGATTAGACCTCAGTATTTTAAGGGTTTTCAGGAGGATTAGACCTCAGTATTTTAAGGGTTTTCAGGAGGATTAGACCTCAGTATTTTAAGGGTTTTCAGGAGGATTAGACCTCAGTATTTTAAGGGTTTTCAGGAGGATTAGACCTCAGTATTTTAAGGGTTTTCAGGAGGATTAGACCTCAGTATTTTAAGGGTTTTCAGGAGGATTAGACCTCAGTATTTTAAATGTGCTTCTGGAGGATTAGATCTCAGTTTTTTCAGGGTTTTCAGGAGGATTAGACCTCAGTATTTTAAATGTGTTTCAGGAGGATTAGACCTCAGTATTTTAAGGGTTTTCAGGAGGATTAGACCTCAGTATTTTAAATGTGCTTCTGGAGGATTAGATCTCAGTTTTTTCAGGGTTTTCAGGAGGATTAGACCTCAGTATTTTAAATGTGTTTCAGGAGGATTAGACCTCAGTATTTTAAATGTGTTTCAGGAGGATTAGACCTCAGTATTTTAAATGTGTTTCAGGAGGATTAGACCTCAGTATTTTAAATGTGTTTCAGGAGGATTAGACCTCAGTATTTTAAATGTGTTTCAGGAGGATTAGACCTCAGTATTTTAAGGGTTTTCAGGAGGATTAGACCTCAGTATTTTAAATGTGTTTCAGGAGGATTAGACCTCAGTATTTTAAGGGTTTTCAGGAGGATTAGACCTCAGTATTTTAAATGTGTTTCAGGAGGATTAGACCTCAGTATTTTAAGGGTTTTCAGGAGGATTAGGCCTCAGTATTTTAAGGGTTTTCAGGAGGATTAGACCTCAGTATTTTCAGGGTTTTCAGGAGGATTAGACCTCAGTATTTTCAGGGTTTTCAGGAGGATTAGACCTCAGTATTTTAAGGGTTTTCAGGAGGATTAGACCTCAGTATTTTAAGGGTTTTCAGGAGGATTAGACCTCAGTATTTTAAGGGTTTTCAGGAGGATTAGACCTCAGTATTTTAAGGGTTTTCAGGAGGATTAGACCTCAGTATTTTAAATGCGTTTCAGGAGGATTAGACCTCAGTATTTTAAATGTGCTTCTGGAGGATTAGACCTCAGTATTTTAAGGGTTTTCAGGAGGATTAGACCTCAGTATTTAAGGGTTTTCAGGAGGATTAGACCTCAGTATTTTAAGGGTTTTCAGGAGGATTAGACCTCAGTATTTTAAGGGTTTTCAGGAGGATTAGACCTCAGTATTTTAAGGGTTTTCAGGAGGATTAGACCTCAGTATTTTGGCAGAAACATTAGAAGAGTGGAGGAAGCAATGAAAGTAAAATCCAGAGAAGAGGAAATATTTATTTTTCATTGCAGCCTCCATCTGAATATTTTTGGGATGACATCATAGTATCAAAACATAATTAGAAGATAGAAGAAGTATTTTGAAGAGCAAATGTCACAAATGTATGAACTAAAATGACTGTTTGACCTTTTGCCATACTACTTTGAATACGAAGAGGCTAATGCAGATTGTCGGCTTCAAGCACACACTCATTCACAACACAAATGTTTCAATTTATCATGTCTGTCATTCAAAGTTCCTCAAAAGATGAGTTAAACAAATCCAAATATTATGATGAAAGCAGAAAAAAACCCTTATTCAGATCAAATGCATGTGAACTTAAAAATCTTGGTGACATTTTAAAACTGTATTACGCTGATAATCAACTGAGCTTCATTTATTATTGACGAAACACAAGTGACATTTATTGTCAAGTTTGATTCCACGAAATGTCAACGGCAAAAGGTGATTTATTTATTGTCTCCATTATTTCACATTCTCAGTGACAAAGTTGCAATTTGTCCGGCACACCAGTTAGCAGCAGTTAGCCTGCAAGTGCATGGCTAGTATTTTTCAAGTTTCCATTAATGAGCACATTACAATTCACTATTGATGTTGTAGTTCAGTCTCCTTGGTGCTGAGAAGGCCACTCGACCACAGTAACACAACAGTATGTTTAGATGTACAGGAGGATTAACATGCTGATAATAGGATGAATACTAAAATGTGCAAACAGGAAAGCTGAATTGAAATTGAAAGGTTGATTTAATGTGTATTACTAAGAATATCTACCTGCATCCAAAACCATGTAGACATTGATATGCAAATATGTGACAATGCAGACACATCGACCCAGTCAGGTCAAGTCAAGTCAGCTTTATTTATAGAGCACATTAAAACATCTGTGTCTGAAGCCAAAGTGCTTCATATAGTAGCCAAAAAAATTAAGGAAAATAAAAAAAATACAATAGAAGATTGAAAACAGTAAAATATAGCAAAAACAATATGATTGACAACAATAAAACCAGGTACAGAATCTCAAACATGGTTAAAAGCCAAGGGAAAAAAAAGTTTTAAGATTAGTTTTAAAAGTATACAGTGAATGGGATTGTGTGACAGGCAGTGAAGCTCGTTCCACAATAGCGGGGCTCAACAGAAAAGATCCTGTCCCCTCTGTGCTTTGGATTGGACGTCGGGATGTCCAGAAGCAGCTGCTCAGTAGGTGTGGAGGAGTGGAGCAGCTCAGAAAGGGAGGGCAGGGCCAGACCATTCAGAGATTAACAAACAAATAAAAGAATCTTAAAATGAATTCTAAACTTCACAGGCCACTAGTGGAGAAAAGCCAGAGTGGGCGTTGCATGTTCCCTCTTCACCCTCCAGGTGAAGGCATGCTGCAGTGTTCTGGACTAACTGGAGATGAGTCAGGGAGGACTGGCCGACTCCAACATAAAGTGCATTACAGTAATCCAACCGGGATGTAAGAAATGCATGGATTACTATTTCAAAGTGCTACTGTGCCAAAATGGTCTTCACTTTTGCAAGCCTTCTGAGGTAGAAGAAGCTGGACATAAACACTGCTCTAATCTGAGAGTCCAATTTGAAATCACTGTCCATTCTAAAAGCCTGGTTGGAAACCACTAGCTTCACATGTGGCAAGAGATGCTCGTGGGGAAATCCAAGATGGCGGTGCTCGGGTGCGCCATCTTGAAATGACACAAATCGTAAGCCACGCTGGAAGTGACGTGAGAAAGAGCACCTACAGGAATTAACAAAACCGAACCCACTAACCAGAAATGACGCAAGGTAGGTATGTGTGTGTGTGTGTGTGTGTGTGTGTGTGTGTATGTATGTATGTATGTGTGTGTATATATATATATATGTGTATATATATATATATATATATATATATATATATATATATATATATGCATACATATTTGATATAATATACAGATTTGACCAGAACACAACCAGAGGGTTAAATCATTAATTTAGAACTTGGATTAATCATTGAATTAATAAATTAGTAATAACTTAATTATTTGAATTAATAAATTAGTACAAATTAGTACCAAAAAAAAAAGAATTTAGCGCAATTTGTGTTTGTCAAGAGTTCAGTTGGAGGAAGTTATTGTTTGTGAACGGAAGGCTGCTGAATGAAGGATGATTAAAAACAACACGTTCCCCGACAGCTGATCACAATGTTTTGGCAAAACGTGGGTTTGTGCACGCTGATGTAAGTTTGTTACGTATCACAAAACCACTTGTTCCAGACTAACAAATAATGAACATGGGAGTGTTGGTGTTACTTATTCTGGTTATATTCCCATGATGCAGCCGTCCTCCGTTTATCTATGAGGATGTTTACTTTCTGTCTCATATCTGTCATTTCTTTATTAGCCCGTCCTCACCATCCATTCATCTCCATCTGCCTGTCTCCCTGTCCACACACACACACACACACACACACACACACACACACACACACACACACACACACACACACACACACACACACACACACACACACACACACACACACACACACACACACACACACACACACAGTTTGGCAGGGGACAGGCTTTGCCTCGGGGGTTCAGTCTTGCTCCTACCCCCTCCTTATGGAGCAAATGAAAGCACTGAGAGGATCAAATCCAATGGAGCAGCGTTTTGCACTGCTTAACCTCCATAAAAACATGTAACCCCTGCAAAAGAGACTCCGCACCCATCTCCTCTTATTCTGGCCCGCCGGGTGTTCTCCCCACACGGTCGACATGTCTCGTTCCAATGTGAGTGTGTAAAGTGGTTTTCAGTTCAAAACATACAGAACAGAAACATCAAAGGACTGACGGGTAAACACTTATGAAAGTGGAAAAATATATGAAGAAACAAAGAACTATCATTGTGATTCACAAACTACATCCTTGAGCAACCTTTTGTACAACTGTGAATGTGTTTTTTTACACATGTGCATGCAGTGATTGTTTGAATTATTCATTTCTGTAAGAATAACAAATGTTCTGGAATGATTGAGGCACCTGACTCTGATAAGCTGCTTTATAATAGGAATATGGGAGTCAGAAATCGCTTCTGTGAGAGGCACCATGTTGGCAAGCCACAATAATTATTTGTTGCTGTCAAAACATTTTTGTGACTAGAAAAGATTTGAAGTTTCTTTTTTGCATCTGGATTATATTCCTGTTGATAATCTACAGCCACACATGTCCTTCAACATTAGCCAGCTTCTTGTAAAATAAGCTGTCAGTGGTTGATTTGTGTGTCTGATCATCGGTACGGTGCCGTATGAAGCAGGTGAAGTTGAAACTAAAGTGGTTCATTGGACTGCTGGGGTCAATCCAGGTGGAAGATGTGATCCTACATCAACCTGTGTGGACACTGAGAGGGTGAAACTGGAGGAACAAGGAACCACAGGAAGAACATGCAAACCTCAAACTAAATGATCCCGGCAACAAACAGATTTAAGCCAGGAACCTTCAGGAAACAGTCAGGTACCACTAGTCCCCATGGTAACAGTAACTCACTCAGTTAATAATGTCTGCGTCAAAACTGCATGAATCAAGATTTATTATTGACCTACGAACAGTTTTCTGTATCTCTCAAAGGACAAACAGTCCTCTCCCAGTTATGTCATTTGTATAGTTTGTGTCAGTGCTTTAAGTGGAAAGAAATATGTGCCGGTCCTTGGCTTGGTGACATGCTGTCAGTCTGTCATGCAAATATGGGATAAAAACACAATATTCAGTGGCGTGTACAAACATTTTGTATGGCAGGTGGTCAGTGTAAAATAAAGGCACCTTGTGCAGCGTGTGGATCCACTGGCTGCTTTATGAAAGTTGTGTGAGATTAAAAAAAACAAACACATGTTGTAAGTAATTGCATATTTATTTTAATATTGGCAGACTTTCAATAATTCCACCCAAAAAAATAATAAAAGGAAAGAATAAGTGGGAGAGAGAGAGAGATGAGTGGGTGTCATGTCACACCATCCTGAATGAGTTCATATATACTTTATTGTCCCTGTGGGGGTTTTCTTTTTTAAAATCAGCCTGTACATCAGGGGTCTTCAATTGGTGGCCACCTGTCTGGCCCACGCCGGCCCATGAGTTGGAAATCAATGTGAAATCAAATGCAATTTGCGAGGGGAAAATGCAGTGCTCCACCTTTGTAATCCTCATCCCACATCGTAGTCAAAATAAAAAAACAAAAAACAAACATGACCTGCAGTGTGAAAAAGCACAAAGACGACCAGGAAAAGTGTCAGTTCAACTCTGACTGGACCGAACAGTTTTGTCTTATATTACTGTGCAACAGCGGCATCATTGCTGGTTTCATAGAACCTTGCCAAAGCTAACAAACCATTTGCTGATGCTGAGTTAAATAAAAAACGCGCAATTAATATGGTTGATGAAGTTTTAAATCACGACGAGAAAAGCAAGACGATGATTGTGGAGCCGTTAATGGTGCATAATGTCAAGTTTCTCTACAACACTTCCTCCAGTGACAAGGTGACAAGAAAGGTGAAAAACCTTTGAACATAAAACACAATACAAATTAGTTCAAGATTGTGTATTAAGATAAATCCTCGGGACGAGCGAGTACATCACTATCTACATCTGTTCAACCATATAAATGATCTATATCAGTATCTGTCTCAGGGCCTAAACCGGAAGTGGGCGTGGTTCGAGTGAAACTGGGTGGGGCTTAAATCGGTACATTATTTTAAGTCTGAAATTGATATGATTGATCAGAAGTTGCTTTATTTATTGTTTATTTGAAAACTATTTACAGAACATCCTCAGAATTGAGATTCAATGTTTTATAGATAAAAAACTATATACTACATACAGTATATGAAGCTTCAGCTATATGTGTGTAATGATCTGTTTGAACCTGGTGACTCATGTAAACAAAAACAAAACGCGACCAGAGAAGAGGCAGTGTCCGACGCGACACGAGTCGTTTCCAGCTCTGTCTTGTCAAATGCACCACATACGTTACGAAACAAGTTCACCAAGTAACTTTAAATATCATACAAACCGAAATAGAGACGAGCTGAAGAAAACCTAAGGATTACTGGAGAGCAACAGTCACTATGTGTGTGTGTGTGTGCGCTCTGGCTGTCGAGATGTGTTTGTGTCTGGAGGGGCGGGCGCTGTGTGTGACTGGCCAATCACAGAGCGTGAAGACACTCAGTTACCAAATGAGGATTTTCCTTCAGCACGAGCAGGGGTATTGAGGAGTTTTACTCGTGTCATGCTCGTACTCATCAAAAATACTTTATCCGTACCGGATACTCATCTGAAACGAGGAGGCGTGAGGGGGCGTCACCCCCTAACACGGACTCTCCCGCCCCCTTGGTCGAAATGTAGTATTTTATATTTTTCATAGATATTGTTTTCAGTCTATGATGTGTTCAAAGCAACCCAAAACTCTGAAGAAACTCCACTGACTGGTTAAAACCATAATGAACAGTTTTAGAAATTAAAATACCGTGTTTTCAGTGGTCCTTGAACCCACCACACAATCACGCACCTGACGTAATCGTATCAATCTGCCACAAAGAGAAGCCAGCAGCTGTATATTTTCAGTCACCTCTCACGTATCACTGATATCACAATGGATATGTATGAAAAATGGCTAAACAAGCGCAAAAAAATGACACTGTCAGCGACATCCCTGCAGCCTGGAAGCGACGTGCATGAAGCAGGGGGAGGTGAGTGAAGTGCCGCCAACCTGCCGGCGCCCACATCCTCTGAGACCAGTTCAACAGGAGTGAAAAGTTTGCCATCACACTCACAGCAGCAGTGTGTTTTAGTTTTACCGGAGGACACTTTGTATTTACGTGTAAATCTAAGGCACACAAATATAAAAAAAAAACCACAAAGGGAAAACAAATGATTAAATTGTATGATTATCTGTGTAAGTCTGCCCATGGGGCACCATTTATGTTGTGTTTGGCTATTGATAAAGATTAATAATTATCAAAGATAATTATTAATTATGTTATTGAAAATTGAATCTGATCTGTGTCAGAACCTCGGAGCTCCACCTGTCTTAACATGAAATGATAGACAATTCAATTATATCAGTCAGTTCATCAGGAATTTGAATTAATAGTTACACTAATTACAATTACCAGAATTAACAGTAAAGCTTGAAGGATTTTGGAGTTCTTGACACAGAAGAGTCGACATTTCATTCACCCTGTAGTTAGCACCTCCTGCTAACTGTGGTTGCTGGTTCTGCAGGCTGAGGAGAAGAAGATGGAGTTGGTGTTTCAGGAGTCCTTCTTTGCAGCTCCTGGTTGTTCCTTTTGTCCAGACTGAGGAGCTGGTCGCTCAGGTCTGTGATGGTTTTCCTGCTGGTTGAGGAAAACACAAAGAAGTTCTGTGAGGCGTCGTTTCCCTGGTCCATCCTGGAGGAACTGGTTGGTTTTCCTTGGTTGATGGGAGATCAGACTCTGGGTGCTGGTCTCTGGATCAGGGGAAGGTCTGACCCTCGTGGTCGGGACAGCAGAGGAGTTGAGGAGTGAAGGCCCCTGGTTGCAGGCCTCTGGTGTTAGCTGTATGCTAACGCTGGGTGAGTGTTAGCTGTATGCTAACGCTGAGTGAGTGGTAGCTGTATGCTAACGCTGGGTGAGCTGCCTCCAGCAACCCACCTCCTCCATCGAAGAACAGGAGCAAAAGCCTTTTGTGAGCGGAGCTGCTCAGACACAGCTCCTCCCTGGTGTTCGGTCTTTGTATTCCCGGAGTAGGAGTTTGGTTCACATTGCCGGCAGTAAGTCGGACCTGTTCCCAGTGCACGTTGGCCTCCGGCAGGGGTGTCCTTTATCACCGGTTCTGTTCATCATATATATGGACAGAATTTCTAGGCACAGCCGGGGGCCGGAGGGGGTCCAGCTTGGGGACCACAGAATCTCATCTCTGCTATTTGCGGATGATGTGGTTCTGTTGGCCCCATCAAGCCTGGATCTCCAGCGTGCACTGACACGGTTCGCAGCCGAGTGTGAAGCAGCTGGGATGAAGATCAGCACCTCTAAATCCGAGGCCATGGTTCTCGACTGGAAAAAGGTGTCTTGCCCCCTCCAGGTCGGTGGAGTGCCCTTGTCCCAGGTGGAGGAGTTCAAGTATCTTGGGGTCTTGTTCACGAGTGGGGGGAAGATGGAGCGTGAGATCGACAGGCGGATCGGTGCAGCGTCTGCAGTCATGCGGACGTTGTATCGGTCCGTCATGGTGAAGAAGGAGCTGAGCCAAAAGATGAAGCTCTCGATTTACCGGTCGATCTTCGTTCCTCCCCTCACCTATGGTCATGAACTATGGGTCATGACCGAAAGAACGAGATCCCGGATACAAGCAGCTGAAATGAGCTTCCTCCGTAGGGTGGCTGGGTGTACCCTTAGAGATAGGGTGAGGAGCTCAGCCACCCTTAGAGATAGGGTGAGGAGCTCAGTCACCCTTAGAGATAGGGTGAGGAGCTCAGTCACCCTTAGAGATAGGGTGAGGAGCTCAGTCACCCTTAGAGATAGGGGGAGGAGCTCAGTCACCCTTAGAGATAGGGTGAGGAGCTCAGTCACCCTTAGAGATAGGGTGAGGAGCTCAGTCACCCTTAGAGATAGGGGGAGGAGCTCAGTCACCAGGGAGGAGTTCGGAGTAGAGCCGCTGCTCCTCCACATCGAGAGGAGCCAGCTGAGGTGGCTCAGGCATCTATTTCGGATGCCCCCCGGACGCCTCCCCAGGGAGGTGTTCCGGGCATGTCCCTCTGGTAGGAGGCCTCGGGGCAGACCCAGGACACGCTGGAGGGACTATGTCTCTCGGCTGGCCTGGGAACACCTTGGGGTGCCACCGGAGGAGCTGGAGGAAGAGTCTGGGGTGAGGGAAGTCTGGGCAACTCTGCTCGGACTGCTGCCTCTGCGACCCGGCCCCGGATAAAGCGGTAGAAAATGGATGGATGGATGGATAAATTGTAATTTATTCAATGTGCTCAGTTAAAACTAATGATATTGAGCGGTTTGATCTAAATACGTATTGACTCTCTGATAACAGGTTGTATTTTTTTTTTTTTTATTTATCATTTTTATTTAAATAAATGCACTTTTTTTCTGATCTGAAAGTAATTGATTACTGAAAGTAATTTGGGAAAAATTGGAATTACCAATGAAGTAAATGGTTAGTTACTCATCAGCAACTCCTAGAGTAATTGAGTAATTACTCAAAAGTTAATAAATTATAAAAAAAATAATTTATTAATGAAAAATTATTAATTTGAATAAATTGATTATTTATCAAATAATAATTGAATCGGGGCACCACCAGCTAAACTGGAAATAGCTAATACCAAATTTCAGTCTCGTTTGTCAAAAAGGTTATTTAAATAAGTTAATATTTCTGTGTAAATATAACAATATTAAATAACAAGGAAGGTGTGAGATTCGAGCACAGACTGTTACAAACCAGTGAATTGTCAACAATAAACACACTAATTACCAAGAATCGATCAATTCAGTTAAAATGCGTTTATTAACAAAAAGGTAATTATTCAAAAATAATTCAGAAATTATTTATTAAAACAACACAATTAAGTAATAAACATCAAACACGGAGATCTAATCTATTAAACAGCAAACACTATGTACAAAGAAAGAGGGTGTGTGTGTGTGTGTGTGTGTGTGTGTGTGTGTGTGTGTGTGTGTGTGGAAGTGAGTGTGTGGAAGCCTGAGTGGGGATGTAATGACCACGAGTGTCCACCAGGTGGCGGCGGACCTTGGAGGGTCAGTGTGTGTGGGTGTAATGACCTCGAACGGACACTAGATGGCGGCAGGCGTCTAGTTTGAGGTAGTAACCGGAACGACCACTAGGGGCGCGGCGGCGCACGGAGGGAGAATGCAATGACTTGACTTGTCCACCGAGTGGCGACCTTTCAAGAGATTGCAATCACCCACGCGGCCACCAGAGGCGCTCGGCGCACTCTTTCTGGACGGCGTGACGTCACTGTGCTCGTGCACGGCTCGTGAGCCTGCTTGGAGCGCGCCTGGGGGCTCGGGGCTGAGAAATCCCAGGGACAGTGAACTACACACGGTCTCAGACGCGCATGGGGGAGAGCTGTTGAGGCTGCGATCGTTTAGTGAGGAGAGGAGAAGAGGAGAAGAGAAGAAGGAGAGGGGGAGAAAAGAGTACAGATCCTACTGTGTGTCCAGCTCTGCACACTGTCTCGGCCTGCACAAGAGTCTAAAAATGATCTGTGCAGGTTGAGAGAGAGACAGAGAGAGAGAGAGGGAGAGAGAGAGAGAGATGCACAGTGCGGAGGTTCGCGTGGATGTGAATCCAACGACACAGATTGGTTGGAAACAGGGATCAGGTCCCTGACTTCAACACAATAATAAAACACACAGCAATATTACAGTCACGTTATTCTCATTGCCTGCCCAGACTCTAAGCCTTACTCAGTTGGACGAGGGTGAACGTGCTTTGGCGGCCGGTGAACGTCCGTTGATTTCCCGGCTGCGGGCTGGTTTCTCTGGCGTCCCAGGTAAACAAGCTAAACTGGTCTGTGGACAGGAAAAGTCCACAGGATGGTCCGAGGATGATCAAGCGCTTCTTTTGAGGAGGGGGAAGAAGAAGCGGCTTCAGGTCTGCATGCGTGAGGAGTGTGCGCTGCCAGCTGCACACTCGGACTCCGGTGAAGAAGAGAAAAAAAGGAAAAAGGAAAAACGAAAGTAATTCCACGGTGGTTCTCGGCTCGTCCAGCGAGGTGAGGCCCGGTCAGCGTGAACACATGCGGCACTTTCTCTCCGTGCGAAGAGGTGCGTCCGGCTTGGAGCACATTCGGTTTGGAAGAGGCAGTTTTTACCTTCGCAGGGGTTTTTATACCTCTTGTTTTGGTTCCGGGTTTCCGTTGGGCTCTGGGCCATGTGGACCAATCCTGAAGGAGGGCCCGCCCCGGACATTCCAGCTGGTGAGGGAGCTCTCGGGCTCCCCTGCTGTTGGCCTCCAGTGTTGCACCTTGGAGGGGGGGAGATCCGGGGGGTGATCACGTGACCAATGGCGAACTTTTCTTGGCCTGACCATGTGATCTCTTTGTTCTCAAAACGTGGTCCCCCCTCCCCCCTTCCATGCGGTTGAGCGGCCCAACACCGGAGAAGACTCGGGGCAAGACTCGCTTGAGGAGTCTCTTCCAAAGGCTTTTGGTGAAGGTTGGAGGATTCGAAGGTATGAAATCCTGAGAGCCTCAACCAATCAGTGACTGGCTGAGTGCATGGAGGAAGTGTCTTTTGAGCAGAAAGCGGGGGATGATTTGCATGGGTCTGCCGTGACAAAAGCCCCCCCTCCCTACTGGGTGTGATGGTCAATCACATTCCTGTGTCCGAATTCATATGTCATGACTGTATCATGGAAAATGAAAATTGTCGTTCCCTAGAAATGAACAAACTTTCTGTGGTCTTGTGAGATCCCAACACATTGGTCAGCCTGGAGCACAGCCACGGAGTTCAGAGTAACATTATGCACGAAACGCATCATCCATGTATCATGGCATGAAGCTCGTTTACCCAGAAAAATCCATAAATTAGCGTCATTGTTTAAGCTGCTGAGTTCAAAGTGTGTGAAAAAAGTAGTGTCTGATAGTTCAGACTTTACGAAAGGTCCCGGTACACGCCATACTGTAGAGAAAGGTCCCTGAACACTGAAGGGTAAACATTTTAAGTGCAGGTATTGTGCACCGGCCCACTTCAAGCACTGGCTTGTGTAATATAAGATATTTGTGATATTCATTTGAATAAGTGCCCTTCATCAGGATCCAGAGTGAACAAAGTTGATTCACAATGAGTGTGTACTGAGTTCATTTGTTTACTGCATGCAAATGCAACTCTATAATCTTAACTCAATAAGGTTGGGAAATTATCATTGTTAAAGTTGAGACAACAATTTGGCCACGGCCCTCATTCAGCCGTCATTGTCTGTAGTTTGTGCCTAAATCACATTTACGAAATCTCTATGAATGATTGTTTTCAGGTTGTGACAGGTCAGGACATTTGAACCTGAAACCAATGGAAAATAATCAAAATGATTGAATTACAGTTTTTGTCAAGGTAAAGAAAATGCAATGCTCTGATGTCGATTCCACTTACAAACATTCGATTTGAGTGACCATATTTCATGTAAATCCTGTGCTGGGTGTACTTGGTGATGGGAATGAGGATGAAATGTTGGGCAATGATCAAAGTGTCTCTAAATATTTTTTTTCACATGGTGACATGAGTGCTTCTTCTTTCCTTAACAAAGAAAACAATTTTACTTCATTGTGAGACAGAGACAAGGAGATGGTTATCTTCACCAACTCGCAGCATGTTTGAGCTGCGATGATAGCAGTTTCCTTATACATGCCTTACATCTGTGCTATATATTAGCCAAAAAAAGCCTTTTCTCCTCTTCCTGTCAATCACTATGTGTCTCACTGCTTTTGTTGGAGCCGGTCACCCAAAAAGGGGTTCTGGGGATTGTCATGTGCATGAAGCAGTCGTCGCTCAAGCATGTGATGACCTGTTCTGATCTGTACAAACATCTCTCAAGGATGTATGGACATGAACATGTGGCCAGTTTTAAATCTGAAGAGTCTGCAGACTATTTTGTTTGGCCACACCCACACGAGCCAAAACAATCTTTTTTCTCTCAGAGGTTCTCAAAAAAATTCTGTTCACACCTCACCACACAACTCAACATGAGTCTTCATGGCAGGAATGACGTAAACACCCCCTTATCTTTTTTCCCACACAGGGGTTTTAGAATGTCTCCACTCTGGGACCCGTGTTCAAAAAACCCGATTTTCGCACTTCTAAAACGCTGCCTCGTGTTGATGATCAGCAAAAAACAGCTCATTGAGGTGAACCAGCGTGCTCGTGTGGACGACCCCTTAGAATGATATCTTCTGCATGCTAATGTGCAAACTGTGTTTACTGAGAAGCAACATCGTGTCAATGATTTCAGCTTTAAAGTAGGGACCAGAACTCAGAGTTCATCACTGTCAGACAGACAGAGGAGAACCTCTTCAGAGACCCGCACATCTGATAATAAAGAGTGTCACTCATGCAGATTGTGCCCAGAGACTATTTTAACTTATTACATGTACACTTGCTGTCATTTTGTTCAGGACAACCTCATAAATGCAGCTCGGGTGTATTGTTTTCAGTTTGGCATACTTTATTAACACAGTGAATCTAAAAACACCATAAAACAACAAATTTGGTTTGGAAAAACAGTTTATTGATGATAAAATTCATAGACATGCTCAACGAGTCATCTAGTTTACCGTATTTTCCACACTATAAGGCACACCAGATTATAAGGCACACCTCCATTGATTGACATAATTTACAACTTTGTTCATATATAAGGCACACCGCAATATAAGGCACATGGAATAGACCAGTGGTCAGCAACCTTCATAGCTCAAAGCCATTAGGTTACATTTTCCACTGATTCTAACACCCAGAGAGGTGCACACACTTTATTTTGGTAGTCCTACCTGCAGCCTATGCCAGGAGGACACTACACACAAAACCTTCTTCACTGCTGGTTGACAACTTACAACTACCGGTAATAATAATAATAATAATAATAATAATAATAATAATAATAAACTAAACTACATGAACTAAGCAACAAAAACACAACACAACACAATTATTACCGACACCACAAACCAAATATAACCCCCAATAATTGCATTTAAAACACCACAAACAGAAACTCCCATAATTCATTGCAGCTATCGGCTGCACTGAGGAGCTCAGGATGCAAGGCATGATGGGAATTCATGTTTTGTGTTGTTGGAGGTTATTGTGGGTTGTTGTTGGGCTTGGTGTTGTGTTGATTGTGTTTATGTGTTTTTGTTCCCCAGTTTAGGGAGTCATTATTTCATCTAGTTTATTTTGGTTTGTTAGAATGTTGGTGTGCAACCATGAGTGATGAAGGTGTTGTGTGGAGTGTCGTCCGCTCTGAAGATCTGGTTGAGAAGTTAAAGTTGTCAAAATAAAAGCCTCTGGCTGTTTAGCTGGCAAATAGCAGACTTGAGAAGGGCAATTCTTCCACGGTGATTGCCACAATATATAAGGCGCACCGGGTTGTAAGGCCCACTGTCAGCTTCTGAAAAAATTTGAGGTGTTTAGGTGCCTTATAGTGCGGAAAATATGGTACTTGTGAAGTAAATCTAAACTATAATTAACTAAAATGTATCAAAACAGGACTGAACAAACAGTTCTATACAGATATTTACCATGACATAGAAACTATGCCTCAGGCATTTTTGTAAAACTATTTACAAAAGGTCACACATATAATGTCAGCTGAAGAAAAATTATTTGTGCCACTCAAAAAACAGATTGTGTCCAACACAACACAGAGGGACACGTCACAGGCAGGACATTTCCATGGAGTGTTTTTCCTTTTCTTGTGTTCCTGCAGGCAATGTTTACATTTTAGCCTTTGGCTTTTGTGGTGGAGCTGGAATGATGGGGACAGGATGTGGTCCGGTCTACTGGTCTGGGGGACACTTGTCCTGTTCTGGGGGACACCTGTCCTGGACTGGGGGACACCTGTCCTGGTCTGGGGGACACCTCTCTCCCCTCTTCCAAAACAATATTGTCATCAGAATCATTCTCAAACTCAATGTCAGACTTGATGTGCTTTTCTCCTTTTCGATGTTCATGCCTCATTGTTTTGATAGAAAAAAAAAAAGAGTTCACTCGAAACTAAAAAACAATAATCTCACTAACTCTACACTCACTACATGGTCAAATCATGATAATAGTCGCTTTTTCTCTGATATAAATCTCAACTCACTCGCTGTCTCCGTCTCTCTGTTTACTTTTTCACGGGTGAACGAAACAAGACATGGACATGGGCTCTTCTTCTCAGCCAATGAGTGAAAGGTTGACTGTCACATGATGAGTGTTTTTTTTTTTTGCTACTCCGCTCCTTTCACTTAATTTTAGAAGCACTCCTGACCGGTCTTCTGCACCTGACGTGTACTAAAATGTCATGGAAAAACACGGACACAGTTTTCCTCATATCTCCTCTATATTTTATTTGGGCCATCAATATCATTTTAAAATGATCTGGTAGTTTTATATCTGCACTTTTGACACGGATTGAAACACTGGACCAGATGACGCTGTGCTGTGACGCTACTGCCTTTTAAAACGGTCATGTGATTAGGAGGCAGGGTAGTGACCAGCACAAGCGTGAGTCATAGACGAATATAACAGAGAGAATCTGGTCATTTTTCAAAATAAAAGATTGTCCAGACTCTATAATGTAAGTTATTTATTCTTTCCCTGTGGCATGGTACCAAACGACCCACGAAGCGGTACCAGTCCAGGGCCCGGGGATTGGGGACCACTATTGTACTGTATAGGGTTTGATTACTGATTTGCTCGTTGGAGCATAGGGATGAGCGAGTACACCACTATCTGTAACTGTATCTGTTCCACCATCTAAATGATCTGTATCCATATCCGTACTCAGAGTGGGCATGGGCGGGACCTAAACCGGAAGTGAGTATGGTTCAATTGAAACTGGGTGGGGCTTAAATCGGTACATTATTTTAAGTCTGAAATTGATATGGATTGAGCAGAAGTTGCTTTATTTATTGTTTATTTGAAAACTATTTACAGAACAGCCTTACAAATGAGATTCAATATATATATATATATATATATTGTAGTGAGTTTACATAATTCACCTGCGGAACCTAAGTTAGGTAATGTCCTCTTCTTGGAACTGTTTTTACGACACATGCCACCGCATGTCCAGACAGCACTCGCAAATATGTCTATTACAGAGCCACGCGCCCTGGCCTGATTATTAACCCGACAAAGTGTGTCTTTGGAGCGAAGTCCATCCAGTTCCTGGGGCATCTCATCAGTAGTGATGGGGCCGTCCCCCTACCATCGAATGTGGAGGCCGTTTCTGCCTTTCCCCGCCCACACTCGGCTCAGGGACTCCGGGAGTTCCTTGGCATGGTCACATTCTACCACCGATTCATCCGCCGCGCAGCTCACATTATGCACCCGCTGTACAAAGCCCTTAAGGGTAAGAACCCCAACCAAGACATCGACTGGACCGACGAGAGGGTCACGGCATTCGGCGACATGAAGACTGCATTATGCCAGGCCGCTATGTTGGTCCACCCATCACCCGGGGCCCCGATCGCCCTTACAACCGACGCTTCTAACTACGCTGTTGGAGCCGTGCTTGAGCAGTGGGTCAAAGGTGCGTGGCAACCGCTCGCCTTTTTCAGCCACCAGCTTGCCCCCAGAGAGTGGAAATACAGTACCTTTGACAGGGAGTGGCTCGGCGTCTGGTTGGCGATCCGACACTTCCGCTTCTTGCTAGAAGGCCGTAAGTTTACAGTTTTCGTTGACCACAAACCCCTCACATTCTCCATGTCCAAAGTGACTGAACCGTGGTCCGCCTGCCAGCAACGTCAGCTGTCATTCATCTCCGAGTACACCCACTGACATCCGACACATCGCCGGCAAGTACAACGTGGTCTTTCCAGAGAGATCGTCAGTACGGTGCAGTTGGGTCTCGACTACAAACGTATGAGCGAGGAGCAAGCCTCGGACAACAAGGTTCAGTTGCTTAAGGAGGCAGACACTGGACTGCATCTGGAGGAAGTTGCAGTCGGTGACTCTGGGGTTAAGTTGTGGTGTGACCTCTCTACCGTCCAGCCAAGGCCACTGGTCCCTGTCGTTTGGCAGCAGGCCGCGTTTGAGGCAATACACGGTCTCTCCCATCCAGGAAGAAAGGCATCCGCGAGGTTGGTGGCTCAGAAGATTGTCTGGAGGGGGTTGAAGAAGGATGAGCAGTCCTGGGTTGACTCATGTGTGGCCTGTCAATGCGCAAAGGTGCACCGCCACACTAAGGCCCCCCTTGAGCTGTTTGCTGTCCCTGAGAGGAGGTTTGACCATGTTAACGTTGATCTGGTGGGCCTGCTTCCCCCCTCACACGGTTTCACCTATCTCCTCACAATGGTGGACAGAACGACCTATTGGCCTGAAGCAGTTCCCCTCGCCTCCACATCGTCTGCCGACGTGGCCTGGGCATTCATCGGAACGTGGGTCACACGCTTCGGGACCCCTTCAGACCTGTCCTCCGACCGGGGCACACATTTTACTTCGGAGATCTGGAATGTCGTCGCCAGCGAGTTGGGGGTCAAGCTGCACCGCACTACCGCATATCACCCCCAGGCGAACGGTTTGTGCGAGCGTTTCCACCGCTCCATGAAGGCGGCCCTACGTGCAACCCTGAAGGATGGCAACTGGGTGGACAAACTCCCCTGGGTGGTGCTGGGCCTCAGGACTGCCCCTAAGGAGGACCTACAGTCGTCGTCCGCCGAGCTCGTCTACGGCCAGGTGCTGCAAGTACCTGGGGAGTTCATCCCTGATGCCACAACACCCTTGTTTGCAGCCGGGCAGCGGTATTCTCCGCGGGAGGTCGTCGGAGCATTTGCACCTGTCCCCACCTCACAGCATGGTACCCCTGTTCCTCAGGTGTCCCCCAACCTGTGCTCAGTGAGGTTCGTATTTATCCACCACGACGCCCACCGCGGGCCGTTGCGTCCACCCTACGATGAGCCATTTAGGGTCTTGCAGCACGGAGGTAAGAGCCTGGTAGTGGACATGGGTGGAAGACCTGAGACTATTTCCCTGGGTAGCCTGCCCATGTGGACGTTTCCAGGCCCGTGGAATTGGCCCAGGCTCCACGCCGTGGTCGGCCCCCCAGTGACTTGTTCCCCTAATCCGGCTGGACTCCCTGCCGCCTCGTCAATGCCTTTGCCACCCAGTCCTGTGGTCTGTCCAGCTTCGCCTGTTACCCCTGTTCCCCCCTTGGCCCCTGCTACCCATACCTGCCGTGGTCGGGCCATCATCCCCTTCCAGCACAGAGACATTGACTATGGGTGAATTCTGGGGGGGGCTTGTGTAGTGAGTTTACATAATTCACCCGCGGAAATAAGTTAGGTAAATGGGTTCTGTTGGGACTGTTGAGACTGGTGCGCTGGCAGTTGGTGTTTTTAGCTGGTAAGCAAGCGCCGAGTTGAGAGTCACTTTCCGTTACTGTTCATTATTACTTTTCTGGATGTTAATAAAACTGCCGACGTTGGCACCATCTTTTGACACGCCGCCTCCGAGTCCTGTTCCTGCGTGCTACAATATAAACAAATACTATATACAGTATATAAAGATTAATTTGTAACATTTATAATATATTTCTTTTTATGAACAGCCATTTACAAGAAACATATTAATATAGGCTACTTTGTGTGTTCAGCTATATGTGTATGTATGTAAGTGGTCTGTAAGACTGTTTATTTTTTAACCTGATGAATCATGTAAACATCCAGTGGAGGCAAACATGGAAATAATATATCAGCCTTGTTCACTGTGTTCTTCTCAAAAGCACCACGTTCAGTACAAGCAAAGTTTTCCAACTGACTTTACACCAGCAAGCCAAATGAAGTGCAAGCAGACGGTTAAAAAACAAAAACAAAACGCGACCGGAGAAGAGGCGACACGAGCCATTGTCAGTTCTGTCTTGTCAAATGCACCGTGTACGTTTCGAAACAAGTTCACCAAGTAACTTTAAAAATCATACAAACCGAAATAGAGTCGAGCTGAAGAACACATGAGCAACTATCACTCTCTGTGAGTCTGAGCTGCCTGCAGACAAGTGCTTGTTGGGAGAGGCGGGCTCAGTGTGTGACTGACCAATCGCATAGCGGGAAGACAGTCAGTTACCAAATGAGGATTTTCCTTGAGCACGAGCATGGATATTGAGGAGTTTTACTCGTATTATGTTCATACTCCTCAAAAATGCTTTATCCGTACTGGATACTCGCCTGAAAAAAGTATCCAGCTCTATTGGAGCACACACTCGATAAAAGATGAAACAAGCAAGGGGAAAAGATGACAGACTTTCTTCATTCCTGCGGCGTCATTCCAGGTATGGGGATGCAAATTACTTTTGAAAAACCATTAGAAAATGATTTTGCATAATATGATCCTTTTAAACATTTATGTCACCTGGAGTATGCCACAATGTATCACTATATTACTACATGGAAAACAAACTATCTGAGTCGCTCACCTCCATACAGACTGGAAGGCAAGAGGTTTCACTCTGTGCATTTGTTTCATAATGGAATGAACAGAAGAGTGAACCATCATGTTGGTAATCCAGAATTTTTGTCACTGTGGAGGGAGGTGCTGGCGCGTGCATGAGCACACACGCATGCACACACACATACAGAGTGCAAGAAAGTGAGTCTTGTGAAGAGCAGTGTGAGGTGCCTTACTAGAAATTAGGAGAAACAAATTATTGCAAAGCCAAATGTTGTTGTTGCCACTTCCCCAGGGTTGAATTATTTCAGCTTTCAAAATGAATGAGCAAGGTAAGCCCCATCATCACAGACGAGCTGGTTTGACCAATTTGTGCGAAAGTTGCAAGTATGCTCACCTAAAGCATAACCACCTGACCCAGTTTTTTTCAGCTGGGAGTTTTTTTTGTGTGTTTTTTTTTGTTAAAGATATTATTATTGTATTATTTAATGTTTTTGGTGTGTGTGGATTTATATTTGATTGAGTTATTTTTTTTCAAAAGCAAACAGGGTCTATTTAATTATTTGTGGTTGTGATGTTATTTGTTTGTTTAGTTTTTCAATGAGTAAAAAATTAGAAATAATAGTTTATTGCATTTCAAAGGGTATTGTTACATTATTATGATATATTATCATTACATTTGGGTCTCAACTTTTTTTGACAATAATATAATTTATCTGCAATAATTTGTAGGACAATGTGTTATCCTGCAACACAACACCCTGTACATGAAGGACAAAAAAGAACTGCAACTGCTGTGAGGCCGAAGTCTTTCAGAGTCTGCAGACCATAGGTGAGATGAGGATCTGGCAAAGCGAAAGGGGTCTGGCTGCAGGAGCTCCACTCTCAGGATCCCTCCACTGTGAGGCTTCCTCCACTGTCAGATGTGAAATGACGACATATTTAACCCGAATGTGCAGGCGCAAGCTACATATTAGCGGTAAGTTGCTACTTTGAAATTTCCCGAAAAAGTTATGAATGTATTGTTTCTTGCATGTGTTCACCATTTATATACCTGCCGTAAACTAACATACATTGATGAAGATAATAACAGCGTGTTACACTAGTGGTTTAGACTACATGTCATTTTAAAGCTAAGTAAGCTAATGGTGGCTATCAATAAAGCACCCGAGGTTTACCTTTTTTCAGTACATAACGGAAAGTAACTGTTTGTATATCCGATGGGTGAAACAGTTTGTAAAAAGTACAGCAAGCAATAAACTCTTCATGCAGTAGCTAATGCATTGCAATGAAGGAGAAAACATGTTTTTCTCAGCTTGTGAACGTTTTAGAGAAGTGAGGTTCTCACAGGATGGCCAAAGTATCAACATATAATGTAAAGCAACATGATGCATTACTGTAGTTTATATTAGTATCTAAAGTTGTTAAAATAGCTCAACCTTAATCAGTTGTAGTAAAGAAATTAACATGTATCAAATGTAGGCGTAATATTAATTCATTAGTGATTGATAAAATTGGCTGCTTTTAATTCTCTCTTATTAATTGTGCCTGCCTCTGTAAGAGGCGTCGCACAATTATTACAATCCTGGGAAAGCGCCGTTTTTTTTAAATATTATTTTTATTCTTCCCACAAAGTTTGACGGCCTACTACTCCCGCACCGTTTGGAGTAAATGGTAAATGGTCTAGATTTATATAGCGCCTTCTAACCACACTGAGTGCAGTCCCAAAGCGCTTCGCATATCAGTCATTCACCCATTCACGCTCACATTCACACACCAATGGGACAGAGCTGCCATGCAAGGCGCTAGTCGACCACTGGGAGCAATTTAGGGTTCAGTGTCTTGCCCAAGGACACTTCGACACATAGACCAGTGTAGACTGGGATCGAACCTCCGACCTCTCACTCCGAAAGACGACCACTCTACCACCTGAGTACGTACACAAAAAGCATATTGCTACATGCGGAATTATCGGGAATCCTGTGCATCCATTTAGATTATGGTTATCGCAAACGGTTTCCGAACAACACGTAAAAAACGGCGAAGAATTTCCCATCCGCTTTACATGGGAGCCGAGAAAAAACAGAAAAAAAATCACACTTTTTCCACGCCACATCACGTCGCCAAATTTTCAGCTACAGACTCCAACTTACTCTTAAAACGTTGCCGCACTTCTCTTCTATTCACATTTAACTGTGAGCCTTCAAATGTCATCAACTTTTCCCTCCTTTTCCCAGTTTTGTATGGGTGTGTATGTGGAAAAGGGGGGACATTTCAGTTAGAGGGAGAGAAACTGCCGTTTTCCATAAAAAAAAAAAGTTTTTATCTCGTCGCCACGACCACATTTCTTCGTCTTTCTCAACATATTATACATCAAAATGTAGCTACAGGCCTTGTGCTTCTCACGAGGGGACACTTTTGACTGAGAGAGACACGGTTCTCCCTCCAGGGGACTTAATTGATAGGGAGCGCAGGATTCTGTCTCATCCGCGCCAATACATTTTGACGAGTCATTTTCTCCCCAAATCCGCAAAGTTCAGCCATTTGTTTCAAGTCCTCACGGGGAGACGGAACCTCGTGAGGACACGAAAACCACACCGCACGTCCTTCAACTTCTCCCGACGCCCACGGTGAAAGAATTTTTCTCCCAAGTGTCACGGTTCTCCAACTATAAGTAGTTGTTCGGGACCTGCGTTTGTGCTTAAACACCTTCTTCCCTCACATAAGGTCTCATAGTTTCTGCCACCTGCAGCTTGTCAATCAGGAGCCGGCTCCATGACATCACACAAGCTGCTCCCAATCTGCCTGGCAACACACACGGCTCCTCTGATTGGCTGGACCAGTAACATGATGGCTGACCACACAGCGCTCACACACACACAGTAGCTTAGGCACCATACTTTTCAATGCATTTTAATGCTGATGGCAATGACTCAGCATCAACACTTGTTAGCATGCCAATTAGCATACTACAAAGTTTGTTCAATTGAGCTGAAATTTAGAGGGTGGCCTCATGGGGGCGCTGCGATCACGGCGCACTAGCTAATTAGCCGCCGCGCTAAGCTAATTAGCTTAGTATCTCAGAATGTCATTAAACTCCAGATTCCAGGTCAGCCAGACCTGGGAGGTAACGTCTGCGCTTTTCAGGCAAATGGCAGGTGCTAGCATCTCATGCTAACAAGTTTGTTCAAATGAGCTGAAATTTGGAGGACGGCCTCGTGGTGGCGCTGCGATCGAGAATCACTAGCTAATGACATGGTTTCCACATACTTAAATCGCAGGTGTTAGCATCGCATGCTAACAAGTTTGTTTAAATGAGCTGAAATTTGGAGGGTGGCCTCGTGGTGGCGCTGCGATCCAGAATCACTAGCTAGTGACATGGTTTCCACGTACTTTTGACCCCGCCACGGCCTCGCTCGGCAGCAGGGGGCGGCAGGTGGCAGACACAATAAAATTTCCGCGGGAATTTTCTAGTTTTAATTGATATTGTATATGGGTTTGTGTTTACATTTGCCATGTATTCCATAGAGGAAAAGCATTTTTGTGGTTGATCTCTGTGACGTGCCAACATGGCAACAACCAAGAGCCTGCAACACACTGAAAACTTTACCTGTAAGTATACCATGTCATACTGAGTTTCAATAAAAGTCTAATTCTTAAGCATTTTCATATGGGGTTATATTTGTGCCAAAATTCTGAGCAAGCGATGGGAAAATTTGAGCGCAAAAAAATTAATTGTGCAAGCGCACTAATAACATTTTGAGGAAATATTTAAATTGCGCAAAGACAAACTTGAGATTGCGCTCAAAAATAATTTCTGCGCTCAGATTCTTCCTCTGCGCTCAACCTCTCTCTCTCTCTCTCTCTCTCTCTCGCTCAAATCTCTCCACGTCCGCTCAAGTCCTGCTGTGCGCTCGCTCAAAATATGCAAAGCCCAAATGTGACAGACACGGTTGTCCACCAATCACAGAAATGTGGGGCGGGCGTTGAACTCTGATTGGTTACTTCGGATTCTGGAAGTGCCTCATAACCAACAAAGAAGAAAAAGAAGAAGAAGAGGGAAAAACAAACTGCGAGGGAAAACATGTTGTAATCCAGGATCATTGTCTTTAGTTTTCCTTATTTCTGTTTTCCCTCGCAGTTTGTTTTTCCCTCTTCTTCTTCTTCTACATGCAACTTCATTAACAAAATATTTATTCTGTATAAGATGTGTTGTCTTGTGCTGTTTTGTTTTGTTGTTTTGTTCTTTCACACAATGTTGAGTTCAAATGTCTGTAAGATGTTGAAGCCAACAATGAATCATTCTTGAATTTACTAATATAGTGTCCGAGTGGACTAATTAAAAACCCTAATAGTGTCTTGCTTATGTTTGAATATTGAAACGGATCATTTTATGTGTGTATGTATGTTTGAAGAAGAGCAGTGCACTAATGTTTCTTTCAGATTGGACGTCACTCCACCAGGTGGAGACGACAGAGGAACAGGAGTCTTGTTTCACAGTCTCTGTTGGTCAAATACTATTGATGCAGCATTGGAAAGATCATTTTTCTGTCTGTCTTTTCCAGAGTAAATGTGTGAATCAAGGATTGTTGGTGACTGGCTGAGTTGACCTGTCTTCAGTACTGGACATGGAGGAGCAGGAACAGGCCAGGGCTGGTATGTAGAACAGTCTCATGTAGAGAAGTAATCCTGGACGAGTCGGAAAATGTATCACTGTTTGAGCCATTTAAATTTGTTTTCTATATTGGAGATGTGAACATTTTTTAAAGAAATCATGAACAAAAGACATTATCAGGGATATTTCAAATGCCACACAGGTGACTGAATAAAGAAGAATAAAATTGTTTTGACTGTTTGTGTTTTCTCATTTGTATTGCTGCTTTATGGAGTAATTATATTTCACTTCAACTGTACTGTGGACATCTCAGAGCGAAGGAAGTATATTTATTGACATTAATCCAGGTGTAAATCGATGTGATCCAGCAGAACAAGAACCAAAACAGCAATAATTAATGAATAATGGCTACGAACACAGAATAAGACAAAAGAAAAGATAAAATGGAAAATGGAGTAATATACATTAAAGTAATAGTGTATACAGTTTAAATAACAGTGAAAGTACATCATACGTATCACATGGTAGAACACTTTACAATAGCTATGACTTATAAAATAAATAATTCTAAGAAAAAGAGCATTTGTAAATGACTGTCCTTAAACTGATTTATAGTATAAACATACTTGAGCCATATATATCATGAGGTATTTTAGAAAAGTAGGGCCTCTCAAAGTTCTGTGAACATTTATATCTTTCAATGGGACAACACTGAAGAAATGTGTCGTCTCTTCAGGGTCCCATCAAAAGATTAATTCAATATTTACACAAGTGTGAGGGGTGTACTCACTTTTGTGAGATAGTGTACATATCACCAATCTTTATACAACAAAAACAAACATTCTAGTATTTATGGAGAGGGGGTGAGATTTGATAAGTTATACTTCTTTCTTTGTTTGGTGAGATATCGTTTGATTATTATGAAGTGTTTATTTGACTTTGTGCATGTTTGAAAAAACAATGTAATTTATAAAATATGAAACTATAAAATAGTGGAGTATTGACCTATGGTTTTTCAAATCGTAATAGTAAACTGTTCCAGTCACGAGCTCTGCTGCATTTTTCTCATAAAAAAAATACTGCATGGAAGATACTATTACTGATTCTTGTTAGACCCCAGCCTAGGAGCTACTGGAGCAACATAAAATTGCGACACACACAAAATATGACCGCAGTCGTAACAATTGTACATTATACGACCATTTGTGGCCATAAATGATTCTATAATATACATTCAGAAATAGTATAATGTACAATCATTTATTGGCATAAATACTCAGGCTACACGTGCTATATAGATAAAAAGGCCCTGCACAACATACAAGAAAGTAGCTTTTAATGTTGCGTTGTTGACTAATTAACACATTCTGAATTTTCCACGAGCATTTAAGCATTTCATTCTGTTCCATTTTAAGAATTGTCGCATTTTATTTTGAATGAGCACTTCCTGTCTGACAGTGGAGGGAGATTGACAGTAGAGGGAGCCTGAGAGTGGAGCTCCTGCAGCCAGACACTCTTGGGCAAAGCTGGAATCCATCATGGACAACAACTCTTATCCCTTCTACCACACTGTAGGAGCATTAACCAGCTCTACTGCATCAGCATTAACCAGCTCCACCATATAGGAGCATTAACCAGCTCCATGATAGGAGCATTAACAAGTTCCACCATACTATAGGAGCATTAACCAGCTCTACTGCATCAGAATTAACCAGCTCCACTATAGGAGCCTTAATTGGCTCCACCATACTATAGGAGCATTAACTAGCTCCACTGTAGGAGTTTTAACAAGTTTCACTGTGGGAGCCTTAACCAGCTCCACTACACCGTAGAAGCATTAACCAGCACCACTGCATCAGCATTAACCAGCTCCATGACACTGCTTCCACAGTGGAAGATTGCTGCAGCCACCATCCAGGAAGGAGCGACCACAAGTCATTCATACCTTCTGCTGTTAATCTGTTCAACAGCAGAAAGCGGATTTCTGTAAATACCACCGTCCTATGACTGCTCACTTCTCACTAATGCTGTTTCTGTGTGTATTTTACCCATCTGGGTCTCCTGTACATCTATGTGTATATAAACACATTTACTTATCTACTTATATATACATGGTCTTTTCCCTTTTGCGCCACTATCCTAACTGTCCAAGTATGTGTGCTATGTTGAGTTGCTGTGATGACTGAATTTCCCCATGTGGGATTAATAAACTCTGATCTAAACTAATCTAATAAAAGTTTCCACACTTTAAAAGCCATGTTGTACTAAGACCATGTGAAACTCTGTATGATTTTGTGGCAGTGGCAGCAATAATGAAAGTGTCAATACTCTCAGTGCTTGAGCAGGGGCTCCGTTCCCCTGCTGGCTACACGGGGAACAGCAATAAAGAACATTTCACAAACAAAGAAGGTGTTGTTCATACCTACTGGCTGGTAGCCCTGCCGCGTTGGACCTCCAAATGGGTTCCGGGCTCTGAAGGAGTCCCCATCAATGGACCCGTAGGACATTGTGTCTGATGATATGTCACCTGGGCAGAAAGAAACATTCACAATGAAACCACAAGTTGTTTTATTCCTCCTTCCTTAAATAGTCAGAACCTGAATGCATCTATTGAAAGATTTCTGCAGACAGCTTGTCAGGTTTAGGCTACAGACATTTATTAAATCTGCAAGAAAGAAGAAGACAACAAGAATGAGCTTTGATTACTCGCGAGAAGAAATGACTAGGAGCGTGCCCAAGTTACACCTCCTACCCACTCTGGCTCCAGACCATTTCTCCTGCGTCTTTATTTCATTTAACAAAGGCGAGGGTTCACAGGATATACATCATAGAAACAAACATTTTGTATGCTTATCAGTTTATCAACTATAAGTACAATCTCAGGACATCCCGCGCGCGTGGGACGCCGAGACGGCAGCTGTGTGGAAGATGCGGCTTTCCCTGTTTCTCAGTCTCGGTCAGGTTGACCTGCTCAGAACATGTGATTAGTTCTACTAGTGATTAGTTCTTTCTCAGCAGCGCCTGAGCGGCGCTGCTGAGAAAGAACACAGGAATAAGACTGAACTTAAGCATGAATATAATTAAGCACGAATATGGCAACTATATATAAAAACACTCTAACACAGCTACATTAGTCTCATCACAAGTTTTCTCCAAGCTGGCTCAGTGTAGACCGCTGTTGTTTTTAACAGTGATGAAGGGGTGCTTCTGTCACATCGAAGCAATAGTGATGTATGTACGCAGAGGTGCTGTATTACCTCCTGAAGACAAAATATGAGGTCTAAAACCAGCAGTCAAGTCCTGATTGTCATATTTGTGGATTATCAAAGCCATACAATCCAGACTCAGTCAAAGGATTAAAAATAAAGATGCAGAGCTTAAAATGTCTGCAGAGCTCAATGTAAACAACAATTCAGCATTTAGCACAAATGGTGAGATTACACTAAACTACTAAAAAATAAAAATTGGTCTTAAGAATGCAACTTATCAACTTCACATGACCTGCATGTACTTTTTATGTCACCTAATCTATTCTGCACCAAGACAATATTATAAGAATTTAGTCAATATATGCTTCTTATAGATGGGTTTAACAAACATCCTGACTCAAGACAAAATTCAGGTCCAACATGACGCTACGAAGTGTCATGTTACTATTATTGAAATGACAATAGACTTTTGTGTCTTCACTTGAACAGTAAATGATTACACTCAAATTCATCCTCCTATCACATCCTCCTCCAAATGTCCCCTTTATTACCCTTTGTGTCAAAAATCCCACCTAACCACTATTTGTTTTTTATTCAACCACAGCCAATATTTATCATAATATCTTCTGTATAGATGTCCAAGATGTTCCTTTCTGAATTCAGGAGCAGATTCATTGTGCAGATGGTTTGTGTCGGCCAATCAGAGTCCCACACAGCAGACACGCAAATGTTTTTCGTAGGATGACCCAAAGCAAACAGATGTTGTTCAACAGATGGTCTTAAGACCCCAGAGAGAGACGTGTCAATGTGTGGTGGGTTGTTTTATTTATTTATTTATAAAAAAAAATGTTGCATGACTCTCTATGGTAGATTATACTGTGTGCTCATGTAAACGTAAAACAGCACATAGTTAAAATGTAATGAGGTCAGCATCAGATTATTAAGGGGTTTCAGTTGATCGTGAGCTCCGTTCATAAAATATGATGTACAAACACATCAAAAAGCATTTGAATGATCAGTGAAACCAACCTTCTTCCAATCATACCACCATGAATCACACTCTGCTCTCTCATCCTACAAATCCTTCTTGTGTCAAAGTTTGAGGAAATACATTGAAAGACTTTTCACGTTGCAAAACAGAGTTTCAGCACCAAGAAGGTTATAGACATCAGGTTTGGTTTTTAAATCATTACATTTCCAAAGTCTTTTAAAATTAAAACGGTTCATAAAAGCCCAAAACAGCGAATGAAGCCCGGGGTACGTAACTCTATTGGAGGCACCAGTTGGTCTTCTTCAAATCAAACTCCAACCAAAATCACATCGTTATCAACAGCGAGGACCTGATTCATCAAGAGATTTTAACATTGAGTCCTGGTAAGAATGATAATAATAAGGTTGTGACATAAGCTTCATTTCATGTAAGTCACTTATTTTTGGCAAAACACAAGAAGCCTTTTACAGATGGCGATTTATTTACTGCAGAGTAACTCCACAGTGTCCAGCTTGGCCCAAACACAGTGTCAAGAAGGGTTGAAGAAATTTCAAGGGACTTGGATCAACAGTTACTAAAAGACTTATGACACTGTGAATATTTTTCACTACAATTTGATGAATCTGTGGATGTAATGGACACGGCTCAGCTCGTTGTATTGGTCAGGATGGTGTTTTCGGATTCTACAACAAAAGAGGATATCCTCAATCTTTTGCACCTAAAGGAGAGAACGAGAGGTGACGATATTTACAAGGAGTTCAAAAAATATAAAATATATTCTCGAAAATCACCATTGACAAACTGGTGGCAATTACGACTGATGGAGCACCAGCGATGGGGGGTGTGCGCGCTGGATTTATTGCACTTTGCCGTGGTGACCAAGATTTTCCGGACTTCGTGACACATCTAAAAACCAGGAGGCTGACACACTTTCCCAACCTGGAGAAAATGTCACAGGCCATAGGTGATAAGGATGCTTTTCACCCTGAGCAGTACTGTGTTCCCCTGGACAACATGGCAGCAGAGTTCAGTCGGCATTTTGGTGAATTAGAGGTCATGGAAGATGTTGCTGCATTCATCTCAAACCCATTCCTGACCATTGATGTAGAAAAGGTTGCAGCCTTTCAGCAGGTATTTGCTCTGCCTCGTGGGGTTGACATGGAGTTGGTTGATTTGCAACACCACACTGAGTTGAGAGCAAGACCACAGGACATTGACTTCTGGGAACTTATCAGCAAAGAAGAGTTTCCCCTCCTCACCTCATGTGCACTGAGAGTCAGTGCCTACTTTGGATCCACTTACCTCTGTGAAATGGCGTTTTCACAGATGAAAATAATCAAATCATAGCACAGAAGCCGCCTTACTGACAAACACTTCACAGACCGTCTCAGATTAGCCGTCAGTGGCTCTGAGCCAAACTTCAATGCACTAACAAACAGTATGCAATCACAGGCATCTCACTAACCTGGTGAGGAACATGGCAGCTTTGACATGTGATGGCCGATGAAAAGTGATGGTGCACAAAATGGGACATAACTGCACTGAGCTTGTTGACGCTGACTGAGATTTACAATTCTGTCTTCTATGATATTGTTATGTTATTTAATTCACATGAAGCTTGAGTGGATAAGCAAAACACTGAATGTGATCTGCTTACTGTTAGAGTGTGTGTGTGTGTGTGTGTGTGTGTGTGTGTGTGTGTGTGTGTGTGTGTGTGTGTGTGTGTGTGTGTGTGTGTGTGTGTGTGTGTGTGTGTGTTAAAGGCCTAGTGAAATGTAACACACGACTTTGCAAAAAACGCTGGTTGTGGTACTACTTGAAAGGTCCCACCACTGTTGTCGCATAACAAAGTTATTTGAATTTTGAATCTCCAGCCGACGAAGTCGGGGGAATCCTTCTTCGTGGGCCGTTGTGGGCGGAGCCTATGTGTGACGTCAAGAGTTGTGCAGACCTCGATCTGTTGTGTTTACATTGGCTTGCGTTGTTTCCCGTCTTAAATATCAAAGTTTTTACAGTGTTGTGAAGTTATAGTCTGCGTTTTATGAGCCTTGACGAAAGATCAAGCCTGGAAGAGACCAGAGAGGAGAAAAGGAGGAGGGAAAAACAATATCCAATGTGGCAGGATAAAGGACACGCTGGAGCTCAAGGTAAACTTGTCTTTTATTTCGCAACCGCCAAACACCAAAAACAGAACAGCACAACACATCCAAAATGCGGGAGTCCCCCTCGGCTAAACATCGGGCGTTAGCCAAGGCTGCGCACACGGGCGGCGGGAGCCGCTAGCTCGCTAGCATGCGCTGCTAGCGGGAGCCGCTAGCTGGTGCAGGAAAACGTGAGGGAAAAGGAATCCACCCTTGTCCGAGCCCAGCAGCGCCAGCTTATTGTCCATCAGGTCCACAGCTGAGCCGTTTCCCAAACCAGGCAGGGAGACAGTCTGTCCATCCTCTCAGCGCAGACAGGCTGCACCTCCAGGAGAGGAGACGAGGACGAATGGAGGACGAAGCGACTTCTGCTTCCTCAAACATGTTCCAGACGGGGTCACCGATGGCAGAACCACCTTCTGTGTCTTCTTCATCAATCACTGGGTTTGAAATGACCATGATGATGAAATATGGTTCAATTCAGCCTCTTCGTGGTCAAAACTCTGATCCTCCATAATGTAAACACAACTTGGGCGTGTGCACAACTCGTGATGTCACTCTATTATTGTCAGAAGCTCCGCCCAGCAGCGAAACTAGCGCTCTTTATCGGCTATTTTCTCGCAGATTGCCGTGTTTTAACATTTTACCCTTGGACGAGTTGGCATAAAAATGCCCCTAGAAGCGACAGCCAGAGTGTTTTGGAGGTCGACTTTTCATTTCACTAGGACTTTAAAGGTGAAGTTGATGTGTTGAATAATTTTCAAAGCAAAACAGTTATGGTCAGTTTATTATGGTAGTTACAGAGGGTATTTTCTTGGGTTTATTACTATGAATGTTGGACCAAAACATTTCATGTAATTCAAATACAGTTGAATAAAAAGCATCAAAGTGGAAGTAAAATCCATTTGTTTTTTTCTTCACTTGGTTGGATAGATCTTGCCTGTCACCAAGATGGAGGTCAGGGATCTTGGACTGGAAAAGGTTGGAGACCACTGCACCAATTGAACATTCATTCAAATATTTACAAGAAAGAGTGAAAGCTAGAGAGGATGTGTTTGAATGGAAGGGTGATAGTGATGGGAAAATACCCATGTATGTTTGATAAAAAAAAAAAAGGGGGCTTGACTATCAATACCCCTTATGTGAAGCCTGTCGCGAGCCAGTCTGAGTTGTTTGAAAGATGTTTGAGCTCTGGAGGTGTGAAGTTAGCACTGTTATCTATATTAAAGATGCACCAATACCACTTTTTCAAATCATGAGTATGAACTTTTAGCTACTTGCCAATACCACGTACTGATAGGAGTACTTATTAAGTGCCATAAAGCCTAATTTTTACTCCATACGCAACCAATATTTCAAGGCTATGTGCTGCCGCAAAGTGCCTGTACACAGCCTTTGTATCGACACTACGCCACCTCCACCAGCCTCACAATCTACATTATGGATAGCGCATAGTGTGTAGCATCTATCTACGCACTATGCGCTATGCTACTGTAGGCCAAGGAACTGAAGTCGCTATTAATGAGTGTGTTGAGATCTACAGGACCACAGAAAGTTTGTTCATTTCTGGGGAGAGACAATATTCATTTGTCATGAGACGCAGTCATGACATGAATTCTGACCCAGGAATGTGATTGACCATCACACCCAGTGGGGGTGGAGGGCCTTCTGCAGGACCATCCCCCCCCCCCCCCCCCCCCCCCTTTCTGCTCACAAGACTCTTCCCCCATGCAATCAGCCAGTCACTGATTGGTTGAAGCTCTCAGGCTTTGACACCTCTGAATTCACACGTGGAACAAAGAGCCTGCGAAGCCAGGCCTCCATTCTCTCTTGCAAAGCAACTCCAAGAAGGTGGGTTTCTGAAGAGCTGCTCCCAGCAGCTCAACTCACCCAGCGTTAGCATACAGCTAACACCAGAGGTCTGCAACCAGGGGCCTTCACTCCTCCACTCCTCTGCTGACCCACCACGAGGGTCAGACCTTCCCCTGATCCAGAGACCAGCACCCAGAGTCTGATCTCCCATCAACCAGGAAAACCAAGCAGTTCCTCCAGGACGGACCAGGGAAACGACGCCTCACAGAACTTCTTTGTGTTTTCCTCAACCAGCAGGAAAACCATCACAGACCTGAGCGACCAGCTCCTCAGTCTGGACAAAAGGAACAACCAGGAGCTGCAAAGAAGGACTCCTGAAACATCAACTTCATCTTCTTCTCCTCAGCCTGCAGAACCAGCAACCACAGTTAGCAGGAGGTGCTAACTACAGGAGAAGACACCAGCTTCCCTCCAGCAGGACAACAACTGAACTCCTTCAAGGAAGTGGGAACAACTGGGCTTTACCTGAGATTAGTTAAACCTGATGCTATGATAGAACTGTTTAACTTTATGAAGATGTGTTGATTCTGTTACAGTGATTGAGTTCTATAGATAATGATATTAGGAGCAGTAATCAACCTGTAAACCAACGTTAGCTCTGCCACAGACACAGGGTCTGCATGCTAATCTTTGCTTTACTAACTAGTTAACTCACAATCCTACACATATCACATCAAAGACAACATCACACAGTAACTGAACACCATCTGACGACTCCTGACGTTTTACAAGACAAATCGCATTCACATCAAGTCATTCTAGAAATGGTCCTTTAGCAGAGACACAGCGGAAGCAGATGCTACGGCTAGCTTCTATTGTTCCATTGCTATCAGCACATGGTGGAGACCCAGGACAGACTTCCTGCTCTCTGACAACCTCCATTTGAATGTAGTTTCTTGTGATCCGCCATCTTGTTTTGTAGTTCCATCACATCTCACACACACACACACACACACACACTCCCTCCAACTCTCTCTCTCTCTTTCTCTCTCCACACACACACACACACACACACACACACACACACACACACACACACACACACACACACACACCTACACACACCAAGCTGTATACAGGTAGTTAGAATCTGTGTTTATTTGTTTTCATTGTTAATAAATATAATGTTTGGAATCATACTTGCTGTTTTATTAATGAGCACAAAGGTGAATGAAATGTCGACCTCTTCTGTGTCAAGAACTCCAAAATCCTTCAACCTTTACTGTTAATTCTGGTAATTGTAATTAATTTAACTATTAATTCAAATTCCTGATGAACAGTTTAGTATATCTTATGAGACTGATAGAACTGAATTGTCTATCATTTCCTGTTAAGACAGGTGGAGCTCCGAGGTTCTGATACAGATCAGATTCAATTTCAACACATTATTAATAACTATCTTTGATAATTATTAATCATTATCGATAGCCAACCAAAACATAAATAGTGATCCATATGACGTAGTAAATCCCTACATAATGGTGCCCCATGTGAGGGCTACATAATGGTCCCTACAAGTGTATCAGTCAGACTTTAATCATGTTTAGCATGGAGCATTGCTGATGTATGAGCTTGAAACGCATGTAGAATGTAGCATCACCAGTATGTAAGCCTGAATCTCTTCAGTGAATCATGGAGCTCGGCTCAGAGTTACATCCTGAACAGTTAAACTAATGATAGACATTGGGATAACACTGCTGTTATCATTCTCTTCTTGATTTTTTGTAAGAACAGAATATACAGTCTGTTGTACATTTATCATACTCATTGATATTAAAAAGTCTCCGAACCACAGACATCACTGAAGCTCTTCTGCATTTCTGCAGGCATTGTTGCTGCTGGATAGTGTCATGTAGTGCTTGCTGGGTTGTATTGCAGATCTTTTACCGAGTATGAGTATGAATACTCTGTGCAGTATCTGATCTGATACCCGATACCGATATGACCTTAATATATATATATATATATATATATATATATATATATATATATATATATATATATATATATATATATATATATATATATATATATATATCACTGACTGAGTTTCTGTTTCTCTCTTTCACTTGAAAAAGCTGACCCGTGACTCGCTGCTGATACACGTGGGACTGGCACTGAGCCTGCTGAGTCATTAAACACACCCAGGGAGTACAATTACTAGATTCCACTTCTTCAGGATGTAAACGTACACTTCAGAAGCATGAGGGCAAATACACAGGGTGCAGACCTCCAATGTGAATGCTGCAGAAAAAGGTCAAATCATGATATGAACATGTGTTTGACCTGCGGCCAGAAAAGCACAGATGTCACTTAAATCAACAAATCTCTCTCCCAGAGCTTCAGCTTGTCTACCAAATGTCAGAATGTGATACTGGTCAAGTAGCCAAAGCTTATTTCCCAACCGTGAAAGACAAGAATTCAGACAAGCAGGACAATGTGATTACACTCCGGAGTCACTGTGCTGCTCATTGTTGGCGTGAAAGCGTTGAATCTGGCCCGTAGGAGCAGCATTATGGATCAGAAGCAGAAGGGGCAAGCGACGACAGACTCACACATTACACGGAAACAGATTCACTGAGCCACGAGAAGGTTTAATCTGATTAATTTTCATTGAGAATGAAGATTAATTACTTTTGGCAGTCCATAAACAGTCTTCACTCTGTTTGATTTGAAGCCCAGTGACAGTGGCTCGTACAGCCTCTGAAACGTGGCCACGTACTGCCTCCATCTGCAGGCAGATGCACACACATGGTTGCATGCACATTCATTCTCCCCCTCCATCACTGTGCTGGATTGCACTTCCTTCACTTGCTCGCTTAATGTCTCCAACGAGTTCAAAAATTGAGGTCATTAGATGATGATGGAGGAGTGAAAAACGTAACTCATTGATGTGATTGCATCATCCCTGCTATCACCAGAGCTTATCTTCATGCTTGGAGTCCAGCCCTCCAACACAGCCTCCTCTGAGCAACACAACTGATCCAATAACATTCAAGGCAGGGTTTAATTCAATGGCTCGTGCGAAAAAAAGAATCCTGTAGAACCTTTTCTTAGAGCTCAAGGTTCAAGTATCAATAAAGACAAACATGGAGGATTCATGCTGCAGTGTCCTGAGATTATCTTCTTCCCAGCTGTTTAACAGGGCTGCTACCCACAATCATGCAAGAGTAGGTTTACATTTTTTATCATTCATTCCTGACATTAGTGCACATGCACATACACTATGCTGTAAATGTTCAGTTTGAAACCACTGCAGGGATTTTCTTCTGAATCTACAGTCCTTTCGGAAAATTGTTTATCGCGGTTATCTGTGTATTGCAATATGTGTATTGCAGATGTTGATATTATATTAACGATAAATGTATCCCATATCATGCTTCTGTCTCCTTGTTTGGCTATCAGTGCAGTGACTAGGCCTCTAGCGGCGCGTGGAGTTCAGGTGATGAAAGTCGGAGCAGTGACAGCTGAAGATGTTGATGACACATGGAGGGTCGTTATCTGGAGCTCTGCACATTAAACATTACACAATCGGTGGGAATCAGGGAGAACTCGTCCTTCAGTCCGAAGGTTGTAGGTTTAAAATCATGTTGTGGTACCAAAGTGTCCTTTAGCACAGCACTGAACCGCAAACTAGGTTTTTTGCGTCTAACTTTTCACTTGCAAAATACAAAGAAATGTAAAAAAAAAAAAAACGTGTATAAATCATATATAACCACCTTGCTTGGTGGGACCAGATTGGAGACTCTTGTGGTCGGTTTTGGCACACGGGCCTTACGGTCAAGGTCAAGGTGTTTTATTGTCATATCACCAGTAAAAGCCAGGTTTCACAGTGAATGAAATTCTTATTTTGCCATCTACTCTGGAGCCGACATACATAAATAAGTAAGTATATACACAAAAATAGAATTAAAATAAAACATAAAATAAAATAAAATAACTGAGCAGTGCAAAAGTATTAGTGTGAAGTGAGATGTGCAAAATGTAAACATGTCAGAAGCTGTTCAAAAGTCTGATGGCAACGGGGAAGAAAGAGTTTTTCAGTCCATTCGCTTCTGAACCTCCGGCCTGAGGGCAGAAGGTGGACAGTCTGTGTTGTGGATGGGGGGGGGGGGGGGGGGGGGGGGACCCTGTGCTGGTAGAGGCTCTGCAGAGAGGCAGTGGTGTTCTGCTGATCCTCTCTGCAGGCCACTGCGCTCCGCCACAGTAGTGTTGCCGTACCAGGTGTGATGCAGCTGGTTAAGGTGTCTCAACCACACAGCTGTACAAGTTCCTGAGTATCCTGGGAGACATGCCCAATGTCTTCAGCCTCCTCAGGAAGTACAGCCGTTGTTGGGCCCTCTTGACCACCTGTGTGGTGTTGAGTGTCCAGGTGAGGTCCTCCTGTGTGGTGTTGAGTGTCCAGGTGAGGTCCTCCTGTGTGGTGTTGAGTGTCCAGGTGAGGTCCTCCTGTGTGGTGTTGAGTGTCCAGGTGAGGTCGTCCTGTGTGGTGTTGAGTGTCCAGGTGAGGTCCTCCTGTGTGGTGTTGAGTGTCCAGGTGAGGTCCTCTGATGTGGTGTTGAGTGTCCAGATGAGGTCCTCCTGTGTGGTGTTGAGTGTCCAGGTGAGGTCATCCTGTGTGGTGTTGAGTGTCCAGGTGAGGTCCTCCTGTGTGGTGTTGAGTGTCCAGGTGAGGTCCTCCTGTGTGGTGTTGAGTGTCCAGGTGAGGTCCTCCTGTGTGGTGTTGAGTGTCCAGGTGAGGTCCTCCTGTGTGGTGTTGAGTGTCCAGGTGAGGTCCTCTGATGTGGTGTTGAGTGTCCAGATGAGGTCCTCCTGTGTGGTGTTGAGTGTCCAGGTGAGGTCATCCTGTGTGGTGTTGAGTGTCCAGGTGAGGTCCTCCTGTGTGGTGTTGAGTGTCCAGGTGAGGTCCTCCTGTGTGGTGTTGAGTGTCCAGGTGAGGTCCTCCTGTGTGGTGTTGAGTGTCCAGGTGAGGTCCTCCTGTGTGGTGTTGAGTGTCCAGGTGAGGTCCTCCTGTGTGGTGTTGAGTGTCCAGGTGAGGTCCTCCTGTGTGGTGTTGAGTGTCCAGGTGAGGTCCTCCTGTGTGGTGTTGAGTGTCCAGGTGAAGTCCTCCTGTGTGGTGTTGAGTGTCCAGGTGAGGTCCTCCTGTGTGGTGTTGAGTGTCCAGGTGAGGTCCTCCTGTGTGGTGTTGAGTGTTCAGGTGAGGTCCTCCTGTGTGGTGTTGAGTGTCCAGGTGAGGTCATCCTGTGTGGTGTTGAGTGTCCAGGTGAGGTCCTCCTGTGTGGTGTTGAGTGTCCAGGTGAGGTCCTCTGATGTGGTGTTGAGTGTCCAGGTGAGGTCCTCCTGTGTGGTGTTGAGTGTCCAGGTGAGGTCATCCTGTGTGGTGTTGAGTGTCCAGGTGAGGTCCTCCTGTGTGGTGTTGAGTGTCCAGGTGAGGTCCTCCTGTGTGGTGTTGAGTGTCCAGGTGAGGTCCTCCTGTGTGGTGTTGAGTGTCCAGGTGAGGTCCTCCTGTGTGGTGTTGAGTGTCCAGGTGAGGTCCTCCTGTGTGGTGTTGAGTGTCCAGGTGAGGTCCTCCTGTGTGGTGTTGAGTGTCCAGGTGAGGTCCTCTGATGTGGTGTTGAGTGTCCAGGTGAGGTCCTCCTGTGTGGTGTTGAGTGTCCAGGTGAGGTCCTCTGATGTGGACACCCTGCTCACCCTCTCCCCCTCGAGCTCCCGGATAGACAGTGGACGGTGAGGTCTCCTCTCCTTCCTCCTGTCCACTATCATCTCCTTTGTCTTGTCAGTGTTAAGGGAGAGGTTGTTGTCCTCACACCAAGCCACCAGACCAGCACCTCCCTCCTGTAAGCCGCTTCCTCCTCCCCTGTGATGCTCCGATCACAGCGGTGCCATCTGCCAACTTCAGGATGCTGTTGTCCTTGTGGGAGGCGACACAGTCATGTGTGAACAAGGTGTAGAGGACGGGGCTGAGGACACGTCCCTGAGGGGGACAGTTTGGTGATGAGGCTGACTGAAGTCCTGTTTCCAATCCTGACAGACTGGGGCCTGCCAGTCAGGAAGTCTAGGAGCCAGTCAGGAGGTCTAGGAGCCAGTCAGGATGTCTAGGAGCCAGTCAGGAAGTCTAGGAGCCAGTCAGGAGGTCTAGGAGCCAGTCAGGAAGTCTAGGAGCCAGTCAGGAGGTCTAGGAGCCAGTCAGGAAGTCTAGGAGCCAGTCAGGAGGTCTAGGAGCCAGTCAGGAAGTCTAGGAGCTAGTCAGGAAGTCTAGGAGCCAGTCAGGAAGTCTAGGAGCCAGTCAGGAGGTCTAGGAGCCAGTCAGGAAGTCTAGGAGCCAGTCAGGAGGTCTAGGAGCCAGTCAGGAAGTCTAGGAGCCAGTCAGGAGGTCTAGGAGCCAGTCAGGAAGTCTGGGAGCCAGTCAGGAAGTCTAGGAGCCAGTCAGGAAGTCTGGGACCCAGTCAGGAGGTCTAGGAGCCAGTCAGGAAGTCTAGGAGCCAGTCAGGAGGTCTAGGAGCCAGTCAGGAGGTCTAGGAGCCAGTCAGGAAGTCTAGGAGCCAGTCAGGAGGTCTAGGAGCCAGTCAGGAAGTCTAGGAGCCAGTCAGGAAGTCTAGGAGCCAGTCAGGAGGTCTAGGAGCCAGTCAGGAAGTCTAGGAGCCAGTCAGGAGGTCTAGGAGCCAGTCAGGAAGTCTAGGAGCCAGACAGGAAGTCTAGGAGCCAGTCAGGAAGTCTAGGAGCCAGTCAGGAGGTCTAGGAGCCAGTCACAGAGGGAGGGTTGCAGTCCCAGTGTGTGTAGTTTGTGTGTCGTTTGTGGGGGATGGGCGTGTTAAATGCTGAGCTGTGGTCCACACAGAGGATCCTGATGTAGGGGTCTGTGTTCTCCAGAGAGGATCCTGATGTAGGAGTCTGTGTTCTCCAGAGAGAATCCTGATGTAGGAGTCTGTGTTCTCCAGAGAGGATCCTGATGTAGGAGTGTGTGTTCTCCAGAGAGGATCCTGATGTAGGAGTGTGTGTTCTCCAGGTGAGAGAGGGAATAGTGGAGAGCAGCAGTGATGGGACCATCTGAGGTGGACCTGTTTGGCCGATATGCACATTGCAGGGGTCAAGTGTCTCTGGTAGGCTGCTCTGAATGTGGGCCTTCACCAGCCTCTCCCAGCATTTTCCATGATTGGAGTGAGTGCTACTGGCCTGTAGTCATTCAGACAGCTGGGGGGGCTTTTCTTGGGGAGGGACGATGGTTGTGGTTTTGAAGCAGGTGGGCACAACACTGGCTGAGGGAGAGGTTGAATATGGAGGTGAGGACATCAGCCAGCTCATTTGCACATGCTCTGAGCGCCCTCCCCGGGATGTGGTCTGGTCCTGGGGCCTTCCGGGGGTTAATCCTCCTCAGAGCTCTTTGTGACTGTCGGGGGAGGGGAGAGGGTCTGGGTGTGTGTGGGCCTCCTTTCTGTGTCGGGGGTGGAGATCTGGAAGCGGGTGTAGAACGTGTTGAGATCATCGGTAGGCTGTCTGTGGGGTTGATGATGCTGGTGGAGGCTCTGTAGTCAGTGATGTGCCCTGGGTCCGCAGCAGTGTAGAAGCTGTTCAGCTTTCCTCTGTACTGCTTCTTAGCTGCTTCGATGCTCTCCTCAGTCCGTACTTTGCAGCTTTGTACTCCTCCTCATTTCCAGATCTGAAGGCGAGGAAGCGAGTGCGCAGCATGTGTCGTACTTGACCGGTGATCCAGGGCTTCTGGTTGGGGAACTTCCTGACTCGTGAGGTGGGCACGATGTTGTTAACACAGGTGCTGATGTACCCAATCACATGTTCAGCATAGTCCTGTATGTTAACAGAAGAGTCCTCCAGAGTGGCTGCAGCTTTGAACACCTCCCAGTCTGTCAGAGCAACACAGTCCTGCAGGGTGCTCTCAGATTCTGGGGTCCAGAGTTTGACCTGATTGGTGATAGGGTTTGTCTGTTTCAGTCTCTGTCTGTATGCCGGGTACATGAAGAGGGATATGTGGTCAGAGTGGCCGAAGTGGGGGCGGGGAGCAGCCTTGTATGCACCACGTATGTTGCTGTAGACATGGTCCAGTGTGTTTTTATTCTGGGTGGGAATGTCCACATGTTGGTAGTATTTGGGGAGTACAGTCCGTAGTTTGCACTGGTTGAAGTCGCCGGCGACAATAAAAACAGCATCAGGGTGAGCGGTCTCTAGGGCGCTGATGACGTCATGGAGCTGGCCGAGCGCTGCAGCTGATTGGCTCTCGGTGAATGTAAACAGCGGCCAGAAACACAGCAGTAAATTCCCTTGGTAGATAGTAGGGACGGCACTTCAGCATTAGAAACTCCATGTCTGGCGAGCAGTGTGTCTGGACAGTCTGTACATCTCCACACCACGAGTTGTTTACAAACACACACACCCCTCCCCCTCTCCCCTCACCGGAGGCTGCGGTCCGGTCTCCTCGGTGTATGGAGTGAGTTTGTAGCTGGATTGCGCATTCCGGTACTTTGCTTGAAAGCCAGGTCTCGGTGAAAATTAGAGCACAGCACTCTCTAACTTCCCGCTGTGTTGTTATCCTGGCTCGTAGCTTGTCCAGTTTGTTTTCCAGCGCCCACATGTTGGCTAGTAGGAGGCTAGGTAGCGGTGGTCTGCTAGCACGCGATTTTAACCTAGCATGTAGCCCTCCCCTCTTGCCTCGCTTGCATCGCCGTCTCCGGAGCGTTCTCCTGGGGTCACCTAGCTCACTCGGGCTCGGTGCTTCGGGGCCTTCCTGGGGGTGGTGGTGGCTGCTGCGGCGGACAATGTGTTGTAGTTCCAGTAGTATGGGTCCAGTAGATCCCGCGTGTTTGTGAGAGCTACCGATGTCCAAAAGTGTCTCTCTGTTGTATGTTAGCAGTTCACAGCATCTGTGTACTGCAGAAAGAGCGGAAAACACTATATACACTATATACAAGTTAATAAAAAGTCGGCGTAGAGCGGAGCGAGCAAACACGTCTGCCACGGGGGGCGCCATTTTGTATCCATTTTGTGCTCTGTTGTTAAGCGAAAGTGAAACTTAAGTACATGTGCCATCAAAATCATCATCCACCCTGTGCACTTGGCTCTGACCTTCAGGGATTTTTAGGAACGTTATGTTACGTTATGGAACTCACACGGACGTGAACCCAGAGTGTAGTATGGATGCATTCATATAGAACCCGGGGTCTGAATATTCCAATAATCTGGTCCAGCCCAAGTATTTTGGCCATCCTGAAATTTACCAGGAAAACCTGTCCATGGTCTGCATTCGTGAGGGTGAGGAGCTCAGTCACCAGGGAGGAGCTCAGAGTAGAGCCGCTGCTCCTCCACATTGAGGGGAGCCAGCTGAGTTGGCTCGGGCACCTATTTTGGATGCCCCCCGGACGCCTCCCCAGGGAGGTGTTCCATCATGTCCCTCTGGTAGGAGGCCTCGGGGCAGACCCAGGACACCCTGGAGGGACTATGTCTCTCTATGACCTGGGAACGCCTTGGGGTGCCACCGGAGGAGCTGGAGGAAGAGTCTGGGGTGAGGGAAGTCTGGGCAACTCTGCTCGGACTGCTGCCTCCGCGACTCGGCCCCGGATAAGTGACAGAAAATGGATGGATGAATGGATGGATGTCTGCATTTGTTAGGTTGTCCGCTCATCGCGATGTGTTAATGGTTAAATATGTGTCCATGCACAGCTATGTGTCCGGTCAGTACAAGGTGTCGCTCTTCTTGGGTCTGCTCCTCACAGCTTCTAATGTATATGCGAGTACGTGTAAATGAAGAATTTTTTTTTTTTTAAGATAGAGGGGGGAAATGTCAATTTTTGTAAAAACCTAGGTACATATAAACATGGCATGAGTCTGCACCGAGGTTCCTGACAATGTTTGTGTCCTGTGACAGACTCCTGATCTGACCAGGTGAACCTGCCTTCACACCGTCAGTGGGATCAGTGTACCAACGTACAACCATGAACTGCACACATAGTGAAGAAGACTGATGGTAAAACTACATATGAAACATTAAGAGAGAAGTACATCTTCATTTTGTGGCCACAAAAGAAATTTGATTATGAGAGGACAAACTCTACTGGTTGTAAAGGTGGAAGACTCAGACCATACCTGAAGTCACTGCAATTGTATGGAAGCAGCTGCACAATTAACATTGTCCAAACTCAGAGTCCAAAAAGTTGTAATAAAATGTGTTTGGTTGAACCTTTCCTGGTGGTTCCTGCTTGCAAACAACACATCTCAAAGAAAATGTGTGCTTTTTCAAGCAATTGTGCAACATACTAATATGCCATGTGGTGAAAGATTTTTCAAGCACGTCAAATGGTGCTTTTGAATACAGACAGCACTCATTCAAAGAGAAAAATAAGCCCTTACACACTGATAAACAGAGCAGAAGTGAGGCAGAGCTGTGTGCACCCCTGTGTGACACTGCAGGACACAGAAGATGGTAAATACAGGCCTGGCAGAGCAGAGTGACTGGATCCACAGCTACTTGCCACCCCCACTGGTTTCCATTCAGTCCCCCACTCCTTTCACGGCTGTCATTATCAGCAACACAAGGCTTAGCTTAGTCTGAGCAGGCAGTCGAGCAGAAATAAGCCCCGAGCCGGGACACAACGCTGCATTTATCACAAACAAGCAAGGCCAACCTCTCTCTCTCTCTCTCTCTCTCTCTCTCTCTCTCTCTCTCTCTCTCTCTCTCTCTCTCTCTGTGTGCGTGTGCCTAATATTTGTTGTTGATGATGTAAAGTAATTTTATTGTTCAGTCCTTTACAATTTCATTCAACCACATTATTTGGAATTACAGAATAATTCTGTTGTTGGTTGTCTTGATCAGAGAGGAATACAAACAATCTTTTTTTTAATTCATTTTTTGAGTTCACAATACTCCACACAGTTCTCAATTTACTCTGAAGTGTGTTTGAGATCTGTGGCGTCCTGATAATAACCAGGTTATGCTAAATATTGAGGTAAAAACAGCCAGACAGAACTGCTCATGTTACACTGATGAGCTGTGTGGTGACACAGCAGCAACCTGTGTATAAAAGAATAGATGAAAGAAATTTAAAAAAAGAAAGTTTGACTGTTTGAAAGCAGAACAGAATGAATGCAATACGTTTGTAGTAAACTCGTTGAATTTAAGTCTTTGAGAAAGATTTCCTCACCAACAGACGTCTGAGAGACTACCAGTGAAGTTTTTCTATCTTGTTGTTTTTAGAAAATGTAGGTGCTACAGTTAAGATGAGTTTTCCTGTTCCATTTATCCTCCCTTTTCACTCACTACTTTAGGCATTTTAGTCATTTAGCATTTAGCATTTTAGCTTTCCTGTTTCTTCCATCTCAACTCTTCGCAGCTTTAGTACTTTTAACGGTTTTGTCCTTTCTTATGTTTACTCTATAATAGCAGTTTATTTTTGTCCACTTATTCAATAATTCATAAAAAAGAATTTAAATAAAATCCAAGTCTCCAAAAATGAAAAAAAGGGTTAAACTAGCATTGAACGCAGTAGAAATGAATGACAGCAAGTAAATTAAATTACTCTCTTTGTTTTGATCTGAAACTTCTCTGTTTCCATTTATTGCTGTTGAGCACAGCATTTATCAACTGCAGTGGAAGGAAGTGAACGTACGCATGGCTCCACTGAAGCTGTCAACCTACAGCCTAAAGGTCGTTGATCTGATTACATGTGATTGAGTGAGCTGAGACATAAGATACAAAGCCACAGGTAGCAGTCTTTTCTGGACCTGTTGACACACTGAAGGTGTCACATCATGATGTTATTTACTGTAGCTTAAAGAGATTGAAGCATCCAGCTGTCCCTCTTTCCTCGAAACCCATCTAATTAATACGAGTAATGGATTGTCAAAGCCTGCAGATTTGGGCCTGAAGTAGACACTCTGAGTGAAGAAGCTCTTAAAAGTCAGAGTGCACTCATAACTGCCGCCGACGACTGTCACAGGCTGTCAGAGATGAGCTGATGATAACAGGGGAGTATTTTCAGCTCAGGAGGTGGTGGAGGGCAAAAACAGAGCTCACGCAGAGTGGATGTCTTCATGTTTATGATGTCTGATCACTTCAGATGTGTCACTGAATATTTTCACAGCCACTTTCATCTACAATCAAATAGCCAAAGCAGTCAGAACTAATGAAGGTTCAGCGTGAAATGACAAGGACATGGCAACCCGGCTGAAAACAATTTCTACAAGTTCTAAAAACATCCCTTCATCCCTGCCTGGGCCACAGCAGATCACATCGTCCTGACAGCTTTCCACCAGCAGGATTATAATCTCTCAGGATTATACAAGAGAACCTGCATTATGTCGAAGATGTGATGTTCTGATTAGGTTTTCCAGCATTGGACAATTCAATTCTAATTACAATGTAAAAAAACAATGAGACATTGTGAACAAGTACTTTTAAAACAGTGCTGAAACCAAAATGCACAGAAGCAAGGAAGAGAAACCTGCAGTCTGAAGTCTCAAGACAATGACTTTTATGTTGCTACTATTTATTTATGTATTTCTTTAATGTGTCTTTTGTGGACGGAAATGACACACATAAACTGAAGACGATGATTTCATTGCTCCACCTCTTAACGTGATAACCCCGCCACCCTCACCACACCGTCACTTAACAACAATAGCGGACGACCTGCTCCAGACTGAGCTACAAAGCTACTCATGCTATTTGCTTTATCCATCCATCCATTGTTTACCGCTTATCCAGGCCGGGTCGTGGAGGCAGCAGTCCGAGCAGAGTTGCCCAGACTTCCCTCACCCCGGACTCTTCCTCCAGCTCTTCTGGTGGCACCCCAAGGTGTTCCCAGGCCATAGAGAGACATAGTCCCTCCAGCGTGTCCTGGGTCTGCCCCGAGGCCTCCTACCGGAGGGACATGATGGAACACATCCCTAGGGAGGCGTCCATCCGAAATAGGTGCCCGAGCCACCTCAGCTGGCTCCTCTCGATGTGGAGGAGCAGCAACTCTACTCCGAGTTCCTCCCTGGTGACTGAGCTCCTCACCCTATCTCTAAGGGTGACTGAGCTCCTCACCCTATCTCTAAGGGTGACTGAGCTCCTCACCCTATCTCTAAGGGTGACTGAGCTCCTCCCCCTATCTCTAAGGGTGACTGAGCTCTTCCCCCTATCTCTAAGGGTCACTGAGCTCCTCACCCTATCTCTAAGGGTGACTGAGCTCCTCACCCTATCTCTAAGGGTGACTGAGCTCCTCACCCTATCTCTAAGGGTGACTGAGCTCCTCACCCTATCTCTAAGGGTGACTGAGCTCCTCACCCTATCTCTAAGGGTACGCCCAGCCACCCTACGGAGGAAGCTCATTTCAGCCGCTTGTATCCGGGATCTCGTTTTTTCGGTCATGACTCATAGTTCATGACCATAGGTGAGGGTAGGAACGAAGATCGACCGGTAAATCGAGAGCTTCGTCTTTTGGCTCAGCTCCTTCTTCACCACGACGGACCGATACAACATCTGCATAACTGCAGACGCTGCACCGATCCGCCTGTCGATCTCACGCTCCATCTTTCCCCCACTCGTGAACAAGACCCCGAGATACTTGAACTCCTCCACCTGGGACAAGGGCACTCCACCGACCTGGAGGGGGCAAGACACCTTGTTCCGGTCGAGAACCATGGCCTCGGATTTAGAGGTGCTGATCTTCATCCCAGCTGCTTCACACTCGGCTGCGAACCGCGTCAGTGCACGCTGAAGGTCCAGGCTTGATGGAGCCAACAGAACCACATCATCTGCAAATAGCAGAGATGAGATCCTGTGGTCCCCAAACTGGACCCCCTCCGGCCCCCGGCTGTGCCTAGAAATTCTGTCCACACACACCCACACCTTAGCATATAGAGCTATTTGCTTTAATAATATATATATATATATATATATATATATATGTATATATATATGACCATATGACCATATATATCGGGGCCACGATCAGTCACCTCCTCTACATGGATGACATCAAGCTGTACGCCAAGAGCGAACGGGACATAGACTCCCTGATCCACACCACCAGGATCTACAGCAATAATATTGGGATGTCATTCGGGCTTGAGAAATGTAGTAGGATGGTGACAAAGCGAGGCAAGGTAGTCCACACTGAAGGGGTCTCACTCCCAGAAGGAACAATAGCAGACATTGAGGACAGTTACAAGTACCTGGGAATACCACAGGCAAATGGCAACCTTGAACAGGCAACAAGGAAAGCGGCAACGGCCAAATACCTCCAGCGAGTGAGGAAAGTCCTAAGAAGCCAGCTCAATGGCAAGAACAAGTCCAGGGCAATAAACAGCTACGCCCTGCCAGTGATCAGGTACCCTGCGGGTATAATAAGGTGGCCAAAGGAAGAGATTCAGACCACGGATGTTAAGACACGAAAGCTCCTTACCATGCATGGTGGGTTCCATCCCAAATCCAGCACCTTGAGACTGTATGCTAGCCGTAAGGAAGGAGGCCGAGGACTAGTGAGCGTGAGAGCCACTATCCAGGATGAAACATCCAAGCTCCGTACGTACATCAAGGACAGGGCTCCAACGGATGACATACTCAACGAAAGTCTCAGACAATGGCGAGATGAAGAGGTGCTGGAAGAGGGACCATCATGGGAGGACAAGCCCCTACATGGGATGTACCACCGGAACTTAACTGAAGTGGCTGATCTCAAGAAGTCCTACCAATGGCTAGAGAGGGCTGGCCTACAGGACAGCACAGAGGCCCTCATCCTGGCTGCACAGGAGCAGGCTCTGAGCACGAGAGCCATAGAAGCCCAGACCTACCACACCAGACAAGACCCAAGGTGTAGACTGTGCAAAGAGGCACCTGAGACAATCCAGCACAGAACTGCAGGGTGCAAGATGCTGGCTGGGAAAGCTTACATGGAACGGCATAACCAAGTGGCTGGCATAGTGTACCGAAACATCTGTGCGTAGTATGGTCTGGAAACCCCAAGGTCACAGTGGGAGACCCCCCCAAAGGTGGTGGAGAATGACCGATGAAGATCCTGTGGGACTTCCAGATACAGACAGACAGGATGGTAATGGCGAACCAACCAGACATCGTGGTGGTTGATAAAGGGCAGAGGAAAGCCGTGGTGGTGGATGTAGCAATACCAAGTGATGGAACATCAGAAAGAAGGAACATGAGAAACTTGAGAAATACCAAGGGCTCAGAGAGGAGCTGGAGAGGCTTGGAAGGTGAAGGTGACAGTAGTGCCCTCGGGGCAGTAACCCCCAAACTGGAGGAGTGGCTACAGCAGATCCCTGGAACAACCTCGGACATCTCAGTCCAGAAAAGTGCAGTACTTGGAACAGCAAAGATACTGCGCAGGACCCTCAAGCTCCCAGGCCTCTGGTAGAGGACCCGAGCTTGGAATAGATAAAAAAAAAAAAAAAAGAGGTGACCGCCCGCGGAGGGCGAGAGGGGAATTTTTATATATATATATATATATATATATATTAACTGGAAGTCGAGTGTCTTCTTCTGTTGCTGCCACTGCTGCTGCTTCACCATCCTTACTCATGTGCCCCAGTGATATTTTTTTTTATAAATTTAATGATTTAAAAACTTTCCTTTAGAAATGTCTTTGAACGGTTGCTGCAACGTAATAGTGGACACCCCAACGGTTCTAATTCTGTATTTCAAGTTTGAGCTTCCGGAAAACCGGAAGTCGAGTCTCTTCTTCGCTTGATGAGAGTAAACAATGGTGCATTGCATTTTTTCCTTTTCCTAGATTTGAAATGAAACAAAAAATGACTAAATAAAATGTGACTGTTGTTATTGTGAGGATCCACACCTCACTCCAGCTCCGGACCCGCCCTGATTGACGCTCTGCAGGCAATCAAGCAATTGATTGCTCCAAGCTCTTAAGCCCTGCAGTGAGGAGGGTCCGGGCCAGAGGATTGTTTGTTCTCCAGTCTGTGTGGTTAGTCTCCTGTCGACTGCTGTCGCACATGAGACTGTGTTGTCCTCCCCGGGGAGTGAGTGTCCTCCCCGGGGTGGGTCCCGTTCCAAGAAGCCCGAGAGGAGAGTCCCCGGGTCCCCGTTCCTGTCCAAGAAGCCCGAGAGGAGAGTCCCCGGGTCCCCGTTCCTGTCCAAGAAGCCCGAGAAGAGAGTCCCTGGGTCCCCGTTCCTGTCCAAGAAGCCCGAGAGGAGAGTCCCCGCGTCCCCGTTCCTGTCCAAGAAGCCATAGGGTCCCCGTTCCTGTCCAAGAAGCTCGAGAAGAGAGTCCCCGCGTCCCCGTTCCTGTCCAAGAAGCCATAGGGTCCCCGTTCCTGTCCAAGAAGCCCGAGAGTTCCCAGGGCCCCGTTCCCCGTTCCAAGAAGCCCGCGAGCTCCCCGGGCCCCTGATGCCCGAGATCCCCGAGATCCCCGAGAGTCCCCCTGCGGCCGTTCCCCAGTCCGCGCAGCGCGTCCAGCAGCGTCCTTCCCCGTGCGCCGTCCGCACCCGTAGTCCACGGGGGGCCACGCACCATTCCAGCTCCCCTTTTCCCTGTCTGCACAATAAAACTATGACAATTGCACCTAACCTGCTTTGAGGTCTGCTTTTGGGTTCAAGCTCCACGCACCGGCTCCCAGCCGTGACAGTTATGTTATTTGAAATAGCATTGGATATTATTATTTCATATGCCAGGTGTTGGTTAAATATGTTGTTTTTGATTAATTACATTTATGAACAAATCTTATCTTAATATTGTGCCACAAAACACAAAACAAGAAAAAAAAAATAGAAATCCAACATTTTTTCAACTAACTTTATTGAAAAAGAAAATTCTCTCATTGAAAATGAGCCTCCAGAAAGGCCGTAGGGTCGGCACTCGCTGGCAGTTAGGACTCTAAAGCCCCGGTCCCACCGCACACAAGTGCTGGGACGGAGCGGAGCGGTACGGAATAGAGACCCCGACCGAAATTTTGGGTCGCGTCCCCACTGCAGAGAGGAGCGTGAAAAGTGGGCGGGGCTTATGAGCTCCGCAGAAATGTGACATTATAACAGAAAAGAAAGTTGTCAGATGTAGATCTTATGAATCCTCTGTTGTTGTTTAAATTCTCCACTTTGCACTGTTATTTTTTGCCGCGGAAAAAAAAAAAAGTTACTTTTTGCAGCAGTCATTTTTTGCAGCGGAGAGCTGCAGCGCAACTTCCGTGTTTGTTGTGAGAGAGCGGACGCTCCGGCCACTTGCCAGCGACTTGAGGCGACGTGCCCCGCACTCGAGCGCTGGGGGGCGGGGCAAGTGGCCGGAACGTTCCCCCCGGTTGGCTGAGGCACAGACACGGGAGTCTGAGCTTTCTGCTCAAACGCAGGAGGTTCTCCACTCTGGCGCTGATCGCGGTCCGGCAGCACAGCGTTGGAACACGGAGGCGCCGAGCTCCGAGCTCTGACCTCCTTTTCATGGCTTCCGCGGTCCGTCCCCGCGATAAAGCGCCACTGACCGCGGCTGAACAGAACGCTGACCGCCTCTGGAAAGCGGAGCTGCCGGAGCGCGGTCAGCGCCGGAGACAAAAGCTCCAGACTCCGGTGTCCCGGACGCGCATCAGCGCCACGGCGAGCGCTATGCTGCTAACAGAAAACTCCAACGCGATGCAAAGTCCCTCCCCCCGGTCTCCCCCTGCCTCAAGTCGCTCTTTCACAACAAACACTAAAGTTGAGCAGCAAAGAAAAGAAAATGAAAATAAAAACAGCCAGAGCACAGCTGACCACACTGACAGCAGAGGATTCAGCCGGCACATTAACATATTGAGGGCGTGTAGTAAATCACTGACCAATCAGCAGACAGCAGCTCAAACTCAGACCCGTTCCATGGTCCTGGTACCCCAACAGAAGGGGAGCGGAAAAGCGGTCGCCTTTGGAGCGGTCTGGAGCGGTTTAGACCGCATTCCTGTGGTGACACACGAACCGGAGCGGTTTAGACCGGTCTAGGGCGGTACTTTTTGTGCGGTGGAGACGGGGCTAAACTGGCTGTTGCCAACCTGGTGACCTGGCAGGCAAGGCCTGAGACAGAAATCCTGGCAACCCCATCTTTGCAGACTGAGGAACTCTTGATCCTGCAAATGTGTCAGGCTGGCCTTTGTTTTATAGTTGTCAGGAGAATTTCCTAGTAAAAACCTCAGGGAGACAGAATACACAGGAAGTTTATGACAATTTTATTACATTATTCTTGCAAGAAGAGACAATGTCACAGTACAACCTTGGCAAGTAACAACAAAAGTCATGCATACATGCCAGCTACATTTTGTTGAAGCTCAATTTAATATAATTCCAATGTTCGTTCAACAAACTTAATGGCTCAAAGTAAGAAATACATACACATCTCCCACCAAATGCTTTCATTGTTATGGTTCTGAAAGTAAAGAGAAAGTATTTGCATATCACAAATAAACTGAGTGCATGTAAACAACAGCTTTTAAATGAATGATAAATTAAAACATTACAAATCTTAACAATAACATTCCTGCAAGCAACATCAAACTGTAATCATCAGAATTTTAATTATCAGAGCACGTCAGTTTCACAATGTACCTTTAAGAAAAGGAACAGCAATAAAGAAAACCTAGTGATGTTGATGGCGTCTGCAGAAAATCTGTTTTGTGGTGTTGAGTTGCTTGTAAAGTTGCTGATCTCCTTTCAATGGCATGTCATCATTTCAACCTATCAATTAAAGCAACACATAAATCAATAAGATGATGAAAATGACACAAAACTGCATACAGAATTCTATCAGCTTTCTTGATAGTATAGTAATACTATCAAGAAGAACAACACCAACAATACATTTATGTATTATGTTACTAACCATTAACCAATATACAAAACGGTATAATTAGATTTTTAGAAGGTGTAAATGTTATACTGAATTAACAACAAATTAACCCTAATGAATCTCAGTACATTTGTAGCCGCACATTTGTAATTATTTTTTTGTTTTTAATGTGTATTTTTCTCTTCTGAAAGAATTTTCATTTAATGTGATGAATGAGCTCTGAGGACAATCTGCAAGTGTGCTGCTTCTGACATTCGAGTGCGTTGTGAGACTGTGGTAAAATCAATGAAAAGACGTGATTTTAATCATGTACTGTTATATCATAAATTAATATGGCACAACGCTGCTCACCTCAGCGGGAGCTGAAGCAACTTCAGCTTGGAGGTTATTGGAGGTGATGGTCCGTCATGTAGGTGGAGAAGCCTCGCTGTGCTGGAGATCCATCTTCACACATTTCTCTCTTATAACTCAAATTATGCCCGCAGTCATGCCATTGGGGTTCATGTCCACTCGGGATGAGCAAGTGCACCACTATCTGTATCTGTATCTGTTCAATCATCTATATGATCTATATCGGTACCTGTACTCGGAGTGGGCGGGGTCTAAACCGGAAGTGGGCATTGTTCAATTGAAACTGGGTGGGGCTTAAATCTGCACATTATTTTAAGTCTGAAATTGATAGGATTGATCAGAAATTGCTTTGTTTATTGTTTATTTGAAAACTATTTACAGAACTGGCTTAGAATTGAGATTCAATGTTTTATATATAAAAAACTCTATACTACGTACAGTATAAAAAGCTTGATTTGTAATATTTATAATGTGGCAGGACGAAGTCAGAGCTGAAGGTAGGAACTCGTCTTTATTTAGCAACCGCCAAAACTGGACTGAACAGTACGGCAACAACCCAGGAGCGGGAGCGCTAAAACCACGCCCCTTTTCCCATCATCCTGCTGGGTGAGAGGCCTGAGTCCTAATGGCCGCCACACAGCCCCCCCCCCCCCCCAAACACCCAGAAGGTAAATCTGGGAAACCAGTCAGTACCTCACTGGAGGCTGTAACGGTCGGCCATAACAGCTGCGTTGTCACTCATGCAAAACTGCAGGCAAAACTCGGCGAGCAGGGCGTCCATGAGGAGAAAACACAGGGGGTCTTGAAGGAGGGCGACCACGACGGGGAACCTGGACACATGAGCCATCATATGAGCGGGCGTCAGCCTGTCTAGTGAAATACAGTCCCTACAACCACCCATATCCAGCACAAAAACCTTAGGACCCCTCTCCAGGACCCTGAAGGGGCCATCATACGGGGGTTGTAAGGGCGAGCGGTGAGCGTCATGTCGCACGAAAACAAAGCGGGCCGAATTGAGCTCCGCCGGAACAAACGACGGTGGAAAACAGTGGTGAACGGGGCCCGGAGCCGAAAAACCGCTGGAGGAAAAATTCCAGTAGGAACAAATAGGCATGGGTTTAAACTTGAGAGTTTGAGGATCAAAATTAGAATTTGATATGTGCAATGCAATTTAAGACCTTTTATAGAGATCCAGAAATTAAATGGTTCATAAAATCAACAATAGATTAGTGACTTCTAAACTAAACAAACGTGATGACTAAAACTAGACTAAACATTTAGATGAAGCCTAGGAAGAGTCAGCTTACAAAAAAATTATTGAAAGTACTGCACGCAGTGTCTGTGATATTACTTCAAAACAAACTATCGTATAATGCGAGACATGACAGTTTGACTGTCTACCAAAAACGTACATCCTTGACCAGATTTAAAAGGTGTAACAAAATCAGATTTAACAATATTTATAGATCATATAAAAAGGACACAGGTGGTTCAAATGTCAAAAAGCAATGTATTTGCAGATTAACCAGCCAAACAAGTGGTCAAATTAAACCAGGAGCGAGATATTTATCTTCAGAATACAGAAGTAGATGAAGAAGTTTTAAAAGATGTGCAAAACCCGGTTCCAAAACAGAAAAACAATATTGGATAAGAAAATAGAATAAAAAATATATAAATAAATCAAAAATGTAGCACAGCAGAAAGAGAGTATCTATTTCTGACCAGAAGGAAAACCTACTCTACCAAAATCACTCTATAAATAGGAGCAATAATGCGCCATAGGCTTCGCCATGCCTCAACAGGAGGGATGGTACACTAAGAATATTATCAATTCTTACTAAAAAAGAAATAACTAAATAAACATTTTGAGCAGTATGTATAATCTGTATAAAACAGAGACAAAAAAAGAGGTACATTTCCAAAAACAGAATAGTAATAATAGACACATTCTCTAAATGGGTAGAAATAATACCAATAAAGCATCCAGATGCTATAATAGTAGCAAAAGCACTTTGCAAAAATTCTAATCCCAACATATGGAATAGCAAAAACAATTTACAGCGATAATGGAAGTCATTCGGTAAACAAATTCATATAGAAGGTATCAGAAAATGTAAAAACTCATTGTGCTTATCACCCACAAAGTGCAGGACTAGTGGAAAGAATGAATGGGTCAATGAAAAACAGGATAAAGAAGTGCATGGAAGAGACAAATAGGCCATGTACTAAATGTTTAGACCTAGTAAAAATGTACATAAATATAACAAGTACAAACGGTTTAACACCATATGAAACCTTGTTTGGAAGACCTTACAGGTTACCACAATTCAAAAATCATTGGGAAACGGAGTAAAAAAGTCATCACTGCTGAGTCACTGACCTCGCCTAACGAGCAAAAGACTGATAATACGGCGGACGCAGGCGTTTAGAGCCTGGGTAGGCGCAAAGGAGAAGAAGAAGCACAGCGGCAAATGTGGCTGGACTTTTTTATTCCTTTTCCACAAACAATGTTTGTTTGTGAGCGACTCTTCACCAAAGAAGCTTCCAGAACTACGGTACTTTGAAACTGGACTTCCTCAGAAGCTCCTCTTGAAACCTGCTGCTATTCCCACAATAAAAGACTAAGGAGGGCCGAGATGTGTCAGTACATTACTACAACTACCAGGTGAGCTGCTGGCTACGTCACCCAGGGGGTGGAGGAGGCGGCTGGGGGCTGGGCTGCAGTCTCCATGAGGGTGGAGGAGGTGGAGGAGCTGAGAACCACCATCATGAGAGGTGACGTCAGCTCAATACAAGAAATAGCTATAATTTCACAAGTTGTGAGTGTTGTATACTGTATCGCCCAAATTATTATCCCACATGAGCATAGGGTGGACTGTGAAACATGAAATATAGCAAAATATGGGTCCTTTAAGTGCACCAAGTCTGACAGTTTGGCTGAGATATTAATGCCGAGGTATTTGATGTTCCCTGGTTTTAGTGGGGTTGTGCTGCCTCTGTTCTAGCAGCCATGTTCCACCAGGGGGCGCATTGTGATTAGGCCATGTTGGTAATGTTTGGATGTGAGTTTGAGCCTGCCAGCATCCTTATTTCCTGTTTTGTGCTCGTAGCAGCTGTCGACCAAATCGTCTGAATCTACATCATTGTTCCTCTTGTCTGAGTGATAAAGACAATATGTCTGTAAGTATTGAAGGGTCACTACTTGTGTTAGTTTCAGTCAGTAAACTGTAGTTTAGTAGTTTAGTTGTTTGAATAAGCTGTTGTAATGGCGATGCTAACGGGCAACATGTCAATGGGTTTTCCCATTCAAATTAGCATTAAGCTAGCAGACTTTTTCTATATATATATTTTATGTATGTCGTTATTTACTGTGCTTTTCTCTGTTCTTAGTTTTACAGTTTTTTCATTTGAGGAAAATAAATCGTGGTGTGAACCCACAAAGCGTCATCCTTTTATGAAGACTGTTATCTACCTGCCAACCAGGCCTGAGAAGGAAGGAAGGGCAGAATAGTAAAAAGACATTCATCTCGTCACTCTCTACTGGGGAAGCCGGTCTGCATATTTGGAGCATCAAGAAAGCTTAACATGGCAGCTTCTGCACACCACCAGGAGCAATAAATGGAAACGAAATCGTGTGTTTCTGGTTCCACACACTCCAGCCACCTCACCTCTTCATCTGCAGCCGCTGCGAGAGCACGAGCAAAAGCTGAAGCCGCACGTGTTCAGCTCTCCTTCGCAACACAAGAAGCAGATATTTTGAAGCAAAAGGCTGCACTTGAAGCTGATTTGCATATACTCCATTCACAGAAGGCTGCTGCAGCGGCACTAGCTGAGGCTCAAGCATGGGAAACGTCCACGCTTGAAAGTGGAGACCTACAACAGCCCCAGGTAGACCAAATCCCACCAATCAATACAGCACAATGGACGCAAGAGTATGTACAACAGCATTCAGGACTAAACGTCAATGTACAATCCACTGTTGTGGAACAGCCTGAACCTCCACGTGCATCAACGCCACAGCCAGATGTGCACAGCAGGGAAGCAGCAGCACGCTATATAGAACAACATGGTCAGAAGCACACTGACAACAGCATCCAAGAGTTCATGCCTCTGCCACGCCATCCATCAGGTCCACAACCCAGACCGTCACATGCCCTCAGCCTAAAGAGGGAATCTTATGGTGACACTCATGTTCTTAATGGTGAAAGGCCGTCTTACAATGGCCATCTCTATCATCCACGGCTCAGTATATCTCCACCCAGACCTCCTAACATTCACTCTGCTGCCACCTCTGATCTAACCAAATACCTGATGAGAAGAGAAATGGTTAGCTCCGGCCTACTAAGATTTGATGACCAACCAGAAAATTACTGGGCGTGGAAAACTTCCTTCCAGAGTGCTGTCCAAGGTCTGGAGCTGACATGTCAAGAGGAGTTAGATCTGCTCTCCAAATGGCTTGGACCTCAGTCGGCTGCGCAAGCAAAAAGAATAAGGGCTGCCTACACTCATAACCCCAGTGTCGGCCTTATCATGGTGTGGGAGAGACTTGAAGAATGTTTTGGTGCACCAGAGATTATAGAACATGCCCTACTAAAGAAGGTTGAAGATCCAAAAATAACACAGGGAAAACCAGCGACTGAGAGAACTAGGATATCTTCTCTTAGAACTGCAAGCGGCTAAAATTAACGGCTATCTCCCAGGTCTCTTCCACCTTGATACAGCTTATGGTGTAAACCCAATCTTAGCCAAACTGCCATATAACCTACAAGAGAGATGGGTGTCAGTCGCCTCAAAGCTCAAAAGAGAAAGGAGAGTGTCGTACCCTCCATTTTGATTTTTTGTGGACTTCATAAATGAGGAGGCCAGGATTCGCAATGATCCAAGTTTCGCCTTCGTCACCAGTCCCAACAGCATAAATCCTAAACCAGAAAGAATGGTGAAACAGAAATATCAACCTCCTGTGTCTGTCAGAAAGACAGAGGTCATTCAAGCACCAGACTCCAGATTCAAGGTCATAGACAAAACCATCAACGACCCTGAGAAGCAGTGTCCACTACACAGTAAGCCACACCCCTTAAGAAAATGTCGCCTGTTTAGGAGTAAAACCTTACAGGAGAGGAAAGCACTTCTAAAAGACAAGCACATTTGTTTTAGATGCTGTTCTTCCATCCATCATATGGCTAAAGACTGTGTTAAGTCCTTACAGTGTCAAGAATGCGGCAGTGAAAGTCATCCCACTGCATTGCATCCAGAACCAGTGGCTTTGAAGTCGGATAACTTCGCTGCCTCAGAAGATGATGGCGGGGAGGCAGGAAGTTCACACATACCTGGCGTGACAGCAAAGTGTACAGAGGTATGCAGCAACATGACTACTCACAGATTATGCTCCAAGATTTGTCTGGTTCGAGTATATCCCTTTGGCCAGCCAGAAAAAGAAACAAAAATGTATGCGGTTCTTGATGAGCAAAGTAACCACTCGCTAGCAAAGACAGAATTCTTTGACCTCTTTGATATGGATGGACAGCTACAACCGTACACATTGAAGACGTGTTCAGGTGTCATGGAGGCAACAGGAAGGCGCGCTAATAACTTTGTCATTGAGTCGATGGATGGAACAACTCAGCTTCCTCTTCCTACCCTCATCGAATGAGATATGATACCTGACGATAGAGCAGAAATCCCATCACCAGAGATAACTAATTATTGGCCTCACCTGGATGCAGTAAGGACCAAAATCCCAGATATCGATCCAAATGCTGCTATCCTTCTCCTCCTTGGGAGGGACATCCTCAGTGTTCACAAGGTAAGAGAGCAGTACAATGGACAGCAAAATGAACCATATGCTCAACGTCTCGACCTTGGGTGGGTCATTAGTGGGAGTGTGTGCCTCGGGACGACCCACAAGCCAGCTACCATTAGTTGCTACAGGACTAATGTGCTCCAAAATGGACGAACATCACTTTGCAGTCCATGTAAGAATGCCATCCAGGTCAAAGAAAGGTTCAATAGCCAACCTTTAAATTTGAGTTTACAGAGTTCCATGCAAAAAATGGAAAGTGAATCACACGATCTTGGCAGACGAGTTTTTGAAAAAACTCAGGATGATGACAAACTGGCTCTATCAATCGAAGATGAGAACTTCTTGAAAACACTAGAGGAACAAGCCTATCGAGACAATTCCAACACATGGGTTGCCCCCTTACCTTTCCGAACACCACGGGCCCCTCTGCCAAATAACAAAGCCGAAGCCTTGAAGCGCCTTTTGTCCCTCCGGCGAAAGCTAGAGAAGAAGCCCAAGATGAAAGAACATTTCATCAAGTTCATGGAAAACATGTTTAAAGAAAAACAGGCAGAGCCAGCTCCACCACTCCGAGACAGGCAGGAGTGCTGGTATTTACCCTTATTTGGGGTCTATCACCCCCAAAAGCCAGACAAAATCAGGGTGGTGTTCGACTCTAGTGCCAAATGCGAAGGAGTTTCTCTTAACAGTGTACTGATGAGTGGACCAGATCTCAACAACAATCTGGTCGGAGTCCTGATTCCCTTCCGCAAAGAACCTGTTGCAGTCACCGCTGATGTGGAACAGATGTTCTATTGCTTCACAGTCTCTGAAGAGCATCGAGACTACCTGAGGTTTTTCTGGTACTCAGACAATGACCTGCAAAAAGCTGTGCAAGAGTTTCGTATGACGGTACATGTGTTTGGCAACAGTCCATCGCCAGCAGTTGCTATTTACTGCCTACGACGAGCTGCCCAGGAAGCAGAAGATTCCAATACTGATGCAACAAACTTCATCATGCGTAACTTCTATGTGGATGACGGGCTGGCATCGTTCTCAGCTGATTCAGAGGCCATCAGTGTTTTGCAAAAATCTCAGGAAATGCTTGCTGAGTCCAACATCAACCTTCATAAAATAGCCTCCAACAGCAACATTTTCGCGCAGGCATTTGATCCAGCAGATCGAGCCAAGGAACTGAGAGACCTGGACCTAGGAGTAGAACCTCTCCCCCTGCAAAGAAGTCTAGGCCTTAGCTGGAACCTTGAATCAGACTGCTTCACCTTCTCTGTTTCCGAAGAGGAGAAGCCTGCCACTAAGAGGCGTATTCTGTCAACGGTAAACAGCTTGTTTGACCCTTTGGGATTTGTTTCACCTGTCACAATTGGAGGAAGAAACATAATGAGGGAGCTGTCACTTGAATACTATGACTGGGATACTCCTCTCCCAGCCTTAAAACAAGAACAATGGAAGCTCTGGCGAGATTCAATGAAAGAACTTGCCCAGCTCCAGATTCCCAGGTGCTATGTTCCTGTTTCTCTGGCCAAGCAGACACAGTACAGAGAGCTCTGTGTGTTTTCAGATGCTTCAAACATCGCCATTGCTGCTGTGGCCTATCTGAAAACAGTCAGCACCACAGGAGACTGTCACATTGGATTTGTTATGGGAAAATCCAAGCTGGATCCACGTCCCGCTCATACCATTCCGCGTTTGGAGCTGTGTGCGGCTGTCCTGGCTGTTGAGTTGGCAGACTTCCTGAAGGACGAACTGGACATTGACATACATGCAGTGAGGTTCTACACGGACAGCAAAATCGTGTTGGGCTACATTCACAACACTTCACGTCGATTCTATGTCTATGTATCCAATAGAGTCATACGGATTAGGAAGTCTTCACAGCCAGTTCAGTGGTCCTTTGTGAACACGGAGGAAAATCCTGCAGATCATGGCACACGACCTATGGCTGCTACAGCTCTTAAAAACACCAATTGGTTCTCTGGGCCATTGTTTCTGTCAAACCCTCAACCAGAAGCAATCACTCAGGCAAACAGCTTTGAGTTGATTCACCCAGACACGGACCAAGAGATTCGCCCTGAGGTGACAACCTGTGCCACAAAGGTAACAGAAAGTTTTCTTGAACCTCACAGATTTGAGAGGTTCTCCACTTGGAAGTCAGTAACAAGAGCAGTTTCTAGGCTGATTCTGAAAGTGAAAACTGCATCAAAAACCCCCGTCATCTGTGATGCTGAAGAAAGTGCACAAGCACAAGCCACAACAGTAATCCTCAAAGCCGTCCAGCAAAGTTTCTTCTCAAAGGAAATGCATTGCCTTTCAATGGGACACCCAAACCCTTAACAAAGTCCATTAAGGAAACTAGCCCCATTCTTGGATAAAAGTGAGCTGTTGAGAATCGGTGGTCGCACATCCTCAGCAGACTTGCCCTTTGATGACAGACACTCCCTAATCATTCCCAAATGCCACGTTGCTATCTTGTTGATAAGATACTACCATGAGCAAGTAGCACATCAAGGGAGGCACTTCTCGGAGGGTGCTGTTAGATCAGCTGGACTGTGGCTCATTGGAGGAAAGAGACTTGTGTCAAATGTGATACATGAGTGCATTGTCTGCAGGAAATCAAGAGGAAAACTGGAAGAACAAAAAATGTCTGACCTGCCACTAGACAGACTTTCTCCCAATCCACAGTTCTCACACGTTGGCTTAGACGTTTTTGGCCCATGGACGGTGATCTCAAGAAGAACAAGAGGAGGCCATGCTGAAAGCAAATGCTGGGCCATCATGTTCACGTGTATGAGCATCAGAGCAGTGCATATTGAGGTGATAGAGTCAATGACCACAACAAGCTTCATCAATGCACTCAGACGTTTTGCAGCAATCAGAGGACCTGTGAAAACACTTCGTTCAGATCGAGGTACAAACTTCGTCGGGGCCTGCAAAGAACTCGGTTTCAGCACAGATGACCCTGATCTGAAAATATATCTCCAAAACAATGACTGCACATGGATATTCAATCCCCCCCACTCATCCCATATGGGTGGAGTGTGGGAGAGGATGATTGGTGTTGCACGACGTATCCTGGATGCTCTTCTCCTAAAGAACAACACATCTCTCCTCACACACGGAGGTCTTATCACTCTGATGGCAGAGGTCACTGCTATTATGAACTCAAGACCCTTGGTGTCTATTTCTTCTGATCCAGAAGAACCAACTGTTCTCACCCCATCCATGTCACTGACTCAGAAGATGGAGCCGCTGTCTGCACCAGAAGGAGAATTTGACCCCAATGACCTTTCCAGCAAGCACTGGAGGAAAGTTCAGGGCCTTGCTGATGCTTTCTGGAGAAAATGGAGATTGGACTACTTAACTACTCTTGAACCCAGGAGGAAGTGGCAAGAGGCGAGACGCAATCTCCAGGAGGGAGACGTCGTCCTGCTTAAGGACTCACAGGCCAAAAGAACAGATTGGTCTACTGGACTTGTACTGAAGACAGTGCCTAGCCGAGATGGTCGGGTGCGAAAAGTTGAAGTCAAAGTAGTTCGGCAGGGTATATCAAAGGTTTATTTGAGACCTATTTCTGAAGTTGTTTTTCTCTTGCATAGTTAATGTACTTAGTGGTATAAAGTGTTATACCATGCGGGGAGTGTGCTGCCTCTGTTCTTGCAGCCATGTTCCACCAGGGGGCGCATTGTGATTAGGCCATGTTGGTAATGTTTGGATGTGAGTTTGAGCCTGCGGGCATCCTTATTTCCTGTTTTGTGCTCGTAGCAGCTGTCGACCAAAGCTTCTGAATCTACATCATTGTTCCTCTTGTCTGAGTGATAAAGACAATATGTCTGTAAGTATTGAAGGGTCACTACTTGTGTTAGTTTCAGTCAGTAAAATGTAGTTTAGTAGTTTAGTTGTTTGAATAAGCTGTTGTAATGGCGATGCTAACGGGCAACATGTCAATGGGTTTTCCCATTCAAATTAGCATTAAGCTAGCAGATTTTTTCTATATATATATTATGTATGTCGTTATTTACTGTGCTTTTCTCTGTTCTTAGTTTTACAGTTTTTTCATATGAAGATAATAAATCGTGGTGTGAACCCACAAAGCGTCATCCTTTTATGAAGACTGTTATCTACCTGCCAACCAGGCCCGAGAAGGAAGGAAGGGCAAATAGGGGTATTTGGTGTGTGCTGAAAAATAGAGTTAATAGGCAAGACAACTGATTTATTCCAATGTATAGAATATTCTGAAATTGCAGAACATCTGTCTATTAGTTCTATTGTTTCTGGAAGAGAGGTCTGTGCATTTTGTTGGAAAAGTAATACATCATCTATGTAAAGGCATATTTTATGGGTTACATTTTGTTTGTATTCCTTTTATGTTATTGTTCTGTCTAATGGCTGCTGCTAATGGTTCAATAAAAATTGCAAAGAGAGCTGGTGAGAGTGGACACCCCTGCCTGGTACCTCTCTCGAGATTGAACCTTGAGGAATTTTGATAATTTGTTTTAACACAGGCACTGGGTGAGGTGTACAATGTTTTAATCCAGGAGAGGTAATTTTGTTCAAATCTAAATTTCCATATTGTAGCAAGTAGAAATTTCCAATTTACCCTATCAAAAGCTTTTTCTGCATCTAAAGAGGTGATAATGGCCTTTTGTTTATTCTGGTGGCAGTGGTCTATAAGATTAATTAATCTGCGTGTTTTGTTAGTGGAGTGGTCTATAAGATTAATTAATCTGTGTGTTGTTAGTGGAGTGGTCTATAAGATTAATTAATCTGTGTGTTGTTAGTGGAGTGGTCTATAAGATTAATTAATCTGTGTGTGTTGTTAGTGGGGTGTAATTTTTTCTATTCTGCTTGCTAAGGTTTTACTGATTATTTTAAGATCTACATTGATTAGTGATATTGGGCGATAGCAATATGGTAGTGTAGGATCTTTATCTGATTTAAGAAGAAGATTGATATTTACACAGTTCATATGTGGAGGAGAGATACATATTCTTTAATTTCCTTAACTGTTAATATATAAATATATATATATATATATATATATATATATACAAATATCCCAGCATATATAGTGCAAGTTCCAGATGATTAACATTATAATATCATTGCAAGCATCGTGTATTTTAACAATGTAATACTAATTACTTTCGCCTTATTTAATCAGTCATGATGCTTACGAATGTTACTGTTAGAAACTTATCTGGGCCTGAGTAAACCTGTGATGTGTGCGGCTGTGTGTGTGTATGTGTGTGTGTGTATTGGTGGTGGACGGGGGGTCTGGTTGTCCTGTCGTGTCCCTCCCAGACAGTGGACGGGGGTGAAGGTGATGTTATTCACAGTGTCCACAGGAAGCTTCAAGGGAATGTTACTCATTTATGAGGACCATCAGTAGAGCCAGGGGGTGACGGTGGGGTCCTGGTACAGCTGGCCGTTGACATAGGTGGTGGACGGGGGCGCTGGTTGTCCTGTCGTCTCCCTCCCAGGTGGAGGACGGGGGGCTGGTTGTCCTGTCGTCTCCCTCCCAGGAGGTGGACGGGGGGGCTGGTTGTCCTGTCGTCTCCCTCCCAGGTGGTGGACGGGGGGGCTGGTTGTCCTGTCGTCTCCCTCCCAGGCGGTGGACGGGGGGGCTGGTTGTCCTGTCGTCTCCCTCCCAGGCGGTGGACGGGGGGGCTGGTTGTCCTGTCGTCTCCCTCCCAGGTGGAGGACGGGGGGCTGGTTGTCCTGTCGTCTCCCTCCCAGGAGGTGGACGGGGGCGCTGGTTGTCCTGTCGTCTCCCTCCCAAGTGGTGGACGGGGGCGCTGGTTGTCCTGTCGTCTCCCTCCCAGGAGGTGGACGGGGGGCTGGTTGTCCTGTCGTCTCCCTCCCAGGTGGTGGACGGGGGGGCTGGTTGTCCTGTCGTCTCCCTCCCAGGCGGTGGACGGGGGGGCTGGTTGTCCTGTCGTCTCCCTCCCAGGCGGTGGACGGGGGGGCTGGTTGTCCTGTCGCCTCCCTCCCAGGTGGTGGATGGGGGCGCTGGTTGTCCTGTCGTCTCCCTCCCAGGTGGTGGACGGGGGGCTGGTTGTCCTGTCGTCTCCCTCCCAGGTGGTGGACGGGGGGCTGGTTGTCCTGTCGTCTCCCTCCCAGGAGGTGGACGGGGGGGCTGGTTGTCCTGTCGTCTCCCTCCCAGGAGGTGGACGGGGGGGCTGGTTGTCCTGTCGTCTCCCTCCCAGGTGGTGGACGGGGGTGCTGGTTGTCCTGTCATGTCCCTCCCAGGTGGTGGACGGGGGGGGGGGGGCTGGTTGTCCTGTCGTCTCCCTCCCAGGCGGTGGACGGGGGTGCTGGTTGTCCTGTCATGTCCCTCCCAGGTGGAGGACGGGGGTGAAGGTGATGTTATTCACGGTGTCCTTGGGAAGCTTCAGGTATTCCCGCATGAATCCTCGCAGCGATGTTTCCGCGTTTTCCTCCTCGCGTTCTGGAAGTCCCGCGAAGACGAGGTTGTCCCGCATACTCCTGCTTTGAAGGTCCAGGATGGACTCCTTCATGATCTTGTTCTCCTGAGTCAGGCCGCTCAGTCCCTGGTTCAGCAGGTCCACCTCACTTCTCAGCCCCTGGTTCTCTGCTGTCAGGTCCGCTACCTGTTGTTGGCTGAATTTGAGTGACTCCCGAAATGCTTGAAACTCAGGGTGTGGCTCCTCCACCAGGGCGAGACGGACGTCGAAGCTGGACAGCTTGGTGTTGATGCTGTCCAGGATTCCTCAAACTGTTTAGATGGAGAAGGAGTCGCTGTTGGAGAGCTTCAGTGTGGCTCCTCTTTGAAGATGAGGTTTGTGGAGTGTTGGACATGACGAGACGGTCGTAGCACTCGTCCAAGTAGGCTTGAAGGTCTTCCATTGTGTCCTCTTCCAGCGTTATAGTTTAGCTTCATTTATCCTTTGTTTCTTTGTTTAGTTTAGTTTAGTTCATTGTTTTTTTCCCCTCTGTCGTCAGAAAAGTTAGCTTTATAGCCTGGGTGGCGCCATGTTGGATTGCACTGGATTACGTCACACTGGAATCACTCACTGCGCATGCTCCTCTGAACAGAGTGAAGCTTCTCTCTGTGTCCTAACTTTTTTTTTTAAGTCTACCTGTTGACTGAGTAGCGGATCCAGCGGGTTGGTCATTTATTATCAATCAGTGATTCATGCTGCCAGATACAGCCTCTCATCAAACATTTATATTTAGCCCGGAAAAATACAACATTAAAACCAACGAGGAAACGGGACGAGAGAGAGAGAGAGAGAGAGAGAGAGAGAGAGAGAGAGAGAGTGTTTTGGAAAAGATGGGCACATTTTCTTGAATAGAAATGAAAAGCATTATTTGTATTGTTGGTTTGATTCTTTAAAATAAAAATCAGTGTTCGACACCTGATTGGTAACTGAGATTTGATAGTTCAAAACTTGTTCAGTGCACTTTGTGTATAAGACGTGTCGACACGCTGAGCAGACGACACATTCTATTCTTTCTTGTCTTTATTTTTTAGGTTTGCTGGTGAAGTAATCCAAAAGTAACCGAAAGTACTCTGTTACATGACTTTTTGTAATTTTAGTGCTTAGATTAAGTTACTGATTACATTTTTTGACAAGTAACTTGTAATTGTAACAGATTACATTTTTCAAGTGACCTTCCCAACCCTAGTTTGTGGAAAAAATTAGAACCGTGTGAAAGTGTTGAAAAGTTGTGTTATATGATTCCTTTAAAGTTGTTTAAGGCAGATTATTGCTTTGGTAACTTACATTATCTGCTCCTTTTTCAGTCATCATGAGGTTCCCTGAACGCTCAGATGAGCCGGTCCCTTTAAATGTTGTCACCGCAAGGAATTGTGGGACAGCATGAGCTAGTCTCCTTCGGTAACGGATGCATCACTGGTTCAGAGACTAAAGGAGGCTCTAAAGGAAGCAACAAGCCTCATTTCCTTTGCTTATTGAGAATTGATGCAGTCTTGATCATGGCTGCTACACACAACACTTCTGGGGTTCAGGAAAAGTCAACAGATACGGAGATAGGAGGGACAATTCGGACTCACCCTTGGATTTGATTGGTGAGTTTCTCTTTGTTAAAAGCACTTAGAAAAGACTGTTTTGAAATTGGTGCTATATAAATAAAGTTGAATGCAATTGTTTCAAAGTCTGTGGTGACAGTAGACAGAGCCACTCTCAGATAATGCTCATTTTCTAAATGGCGCTTCAGTTTCAATGGTTTGATGTGAAAGTACAGTACTTGACTACAGACCAGACACTGGGCTTTCCTGTCCTTTTCTATCCTCAATGTATGAAAATACACATTTTAAATACTCCGGGTCCATGGTGCACTTCTCATTCTTGCATCTGAACATCAACAAAAATTAAAAGTAACGTCAAATGATATGCATGCGTCAGAGACATCACTACTGCACATCTCTGATGCCAATATAAAAGTAAAAAAAAAAAAAAAGATAAGTCCAACACGAGATGCTTCAGTATTATAATGTTTTAAGTTGAGGAGCACTGGTCTATACTACAACCTGGGGTAAACATACCTGGACATCGTTCTATTACCAGGTTAAGTTATCCTGATCGGCGTTACTATGAAGTACATTATCAACTCGATAATTCAACCCAGGGTTTTCCCTCCAGCATCAGTGTGCAGTCACAGGAAATGGGCAGCGTTTTCATCGTCTGTCCAATCACAAACCCTGCAAATCAGCTTACATAATGGAGGAGCAGATGACTATTATCCATACATATGAAGGCTTAAAACACATCCACCATACTAAAAGCCGATTGTTGCCACAGCCAAAGCCAGGAAGGAATGCTGAGGAAATTCAGCGACCCTGAAAATACTGAATTCTATACCTCCAGAATAGAAAAGCTGTGGTTTATGCTTCTGGCCATCTTGAGAGGAAGTAGAACCTCATTCCACACTTGAAGATTAGCAGTTGAGTCTCCTAATTGAACCCTCATGCATCCCTCAGTGGATAGTGGACTGAGATCATTGACACTCATGTTGCTCTGCCACATCTCTCATCAGCCATCACACAGCAGCCCAATGCAACCCGCACTCTTTTCAATGTCCTTTTCTTGCTTATTGTATGTGTGTGTGTGTGTGTGTGTGTGTGTGTGTGTGTGTGTGTGTGTGTGTGTGTGTGTGTGTGTGTGTGTGTGTGTGTGTTCCATCCAGGAGATGTGGTTTTCTGTATTTGTTCTGAAATGGCTTACTTGACCTTTTTTATTTGACTTTACATATGTCGACAAAATTATGAAAATATCAATATATTTGTTGCGACTATCGATATCTATCTATCTATCTATCTATCTATCTATCTATCTATCTATCTATCTATCTATCTATCTATCCATCCACCCATCCATCATCCAATTTAATTTAGACAGACAGTTTGTTTTGTTAAGATAAAATATGAGATAAGCCTTTATTGATCTCACAAATGGTGAAATGTGCAGTGTTAAGCAGCAGCAAATCACACAGTGCACAATACATATTTGATAAAAATATAGTAAAAGAAAGTAGTCACTGAAGGAGCTGCCCAGTGCTGTAACAGTTGATGTTTTCTTCTCTGAAAAATCTGACAGTAGAAACTCTCCTTTAATTTTATTTATGTAATGATGATACTTGTGATGTTATGATGTTGTGATTTTATATTGTCTTGGCCATTTATATTGTTTTGTGTACTTTCTGATGTTTTTAACTGTTTTGTGAAGCACTTTGTGGCTTTTGTGACTATGGAAAGTGCTACATAATTTTTTTTACTAACTTACTATTATTTCACAACTGTCACATCTTCTTCATCTGTCTGATCACACAACTCTACTGTCAGAAGAGAACTTCACCAACTGGACTCTTCTCGACCGCTCACTCTCTATATCTCACAAACAAATACCCCTGATGACCTTTGGAGGCAGTGTTTAATACCACCGATTCGTTCCCATACAAACTCAGATTCTGTTCAAACCTCCTCACAGCACGCAATGAATATGACTAAGTTCAATCACGAGACAGACCGACAGACAGACAGACAGACAGACAGATAGATAGATAGCTAGATTGACAGTGTGCATATTTTATTCAGCATACTTCACAGCCAAACCATCAAGTATCACCAGATGATTCTTTAAACTAAGGAGGACTAATTGTGTCCCTCCACGCCTTATAGCAGAAATGTATGAGAAGGATGGCAGCTAAACTCATTAATACATTGAAATTGATTGTAGATTTGATTAATATTTAGTTAAATTGGGCTTGACATGGTCATCATCTTGCCATTATCTGTATGCAGAAGACAACTCAGCACTACTGTGTCCTTTTTATATCAATCTTTGTGAGCAGCAGGAGGTTTCAGTGTTTTCTTACAAATAAGTGGCTTCTTATTGGATATTTGGACCATCTTCCTGTGGCGTCGGTGATGGTTTTAGTGGTAAACTCAGCTCACGCTTCAGAAAATGACACCAGTCAAAATTAATAAATCAAAACAAAGTCACAGCCACAGTGAACAAATACAGATGCATTCAAATTGAAAGAAAGTTGAACATTAACTCGCTATACATTTGCAAATGTATCATAAGGAAATTAGTACTTTTAATAATGCAATTTAATGTGTTATATGGTTCATTCCTTTAAGAAAATGAATAACAATCAAATTAACCTGGAATTTATTCTAAAGAGAAATAATGTGGAAATCTCAGGACATGATAATTACAGACCTGGTTACCATCAGATAACCCTAACCCCAAACTAAACATGACTATAGACTAATCCTAATCTTGCCCAACCCTGAAACTCACTTACTCCTAATCCTACCTCAGTCCTCACCTAACCCTCAACCTAACCATAATCATACCCAAACTCTAATAAGTTTATAAGTTAATGAGTTGCAGTCTCTAGAACATGGACTGTGGTGTTGGGATTTATGGTTGGTTATTAGTGTTAAAACTACTGTATGTAATAGATTACTGAAAGTAATAAATCACTGGAAGTAATTGATGAAACATTTTAATTATTAATGGAAGTAATTCACTCATTAACAACTCCTAGAGTAATGGAGCAATTACTTAAAAGTTAATAAATTATCAAACATTATTTATTAATAAAAACTATTAATTTGAATACATTTGTGACGATACTCCAGTGACGATATGGATGTATCACGGCGGCACAAGTTCACGGATGCTGTATGTGGCTATGTGGAGAGCTTATCTCGATCAGTTCCCACATCCGGTGCGTTGGGATACACATCAGGCGTGCACAGGGTTAATGAAGGAGAGAGAGGTGGAAAAGAGGAGTAAAGTTCTGATGAGGCTCGGTTCCAAGACTTGGTTCTTCACACAGAGATGCAGTGGACCGGAGGCTCAAATGGAACTCCTGTTCTGAGGTGGAAAACCAGAGTCCCAAATTTGCAATGGTGCGTGTGAACACGCATATAAAAAACAGATGCTTATCAGCGGCACATGAATAATGCGGCTCCAGGTCTGGCTCCCAGGATCCAAATAAAAATAAAAAGGGAAAGAGAAATAGGATAGTCCAAACGATGCGTTCTGCTCGTCAGCAGGCTGAACCTTGCTTTGGTTCTGTGGTCCACTATGTGCTCTCTTGGTCTTCCTGGTGATGCAGAGACCTGCTCCCTGCTTGGGGACCGGAGTGAGAAGCGGGGGAGGAGGGGGTTGGGAGGCAGTTTGACCAGGTTGGCATTTCGAACACCTGTGGTGGCCGAGTCGGGTTTGACCATTGATAGGGCTCTTCCAACCTGGGGCTTGTGGCCCTGTCCTCCTCCCATGCTGTTTAATTACCTTCCCATTGTTCTTGCAGCTTGTTCTTTTGGGGGAGAACTGCTTGAAGGAGAGCATGGATTCTGGGCCCAACAGTGGTGTTCCTCTTGGATTGTCTCCTCAGGCCCAGGAACATTTATTTTTCATCTTAAGCCTTGTGTCTGCACAGTGGATCACTCTGGCCTCACAGTCAGGATGTCATTGGTTGAAATAGTGGCTGTGTGGCGGCCACTAGGACCCAGGCCTCTCACCCAGCAGGACTGTGGCAAGGGGGCGTGGTTTAGCCTAGTCTAGTGCATCTGGGCGTGTATTTTTATGCTATGGCGCCGATCTGTTACGGCTGAGAGCCGGAGCGTGGGGCTTGAACCCAGAAGCAGACCAGGAAGCAGAACAGGTGCAATTAGCAGTGGTTTTATTGTGAACCAGGACCTGGGAGAAGAGGAAGTGGAGACTCCAGGATGTAGAGTACGCAGGCGGAAGGACGGCAGCAGGGAGGTGCTGCACGGCGAGGAGGCTGGCCGAGGACGCTTGGAGAGGGAGTCGTGGAATGCCTTCACTCCTGTTACTCCTTCAAGAGACATACTCTTCTGGCACCGGACCTCCTCCCTGCAGGGCTTAAGATGTGGGAGCAATCAACCAGTTGATTACCTGCAGGAGCGTCAATGAAGGCGGATCCGGTGCTGGAGCGAGGTGTGGATCCTCACACGATCAACCCCAAGACTCAGACATTTTGGCTGTTAGGTCTTCAGGTACAGGCCTTAGGTTGGAAAAGGCAATTTTGGTTGAGGGTAGTTCTCCTCTCTTCTGTGATGTCTCCACGGGTCGGCCCGCCCCGTAGTTCCAGTTTCTTGGTGCCGGCGCATTTTCGACGCTATTCATTCCCTTTCTCATCAAGGTGTGTGGGCGTCGGTGAAGTTGGTCGGGGCTAAGTTCGTTTGGCCTGGCCTGGCAGCTGCGTGTGACGCAGGTCAGTGTGCTGAGGTCCACCAGCACACCAAGCCACCCCTGGAACCGTTCCCCATTCCGGCGAGACGTTTTGACCATGTGCATGTGGATTTGATGGGTCCTCTGCCTCCTTCGCAGGGTTTTACCCTCCTGCTTACGATGGTGGATCGAACCTCCAGGTGGCAAGAGGCGGTTCCTCTGTCCTTCACGACTTCTGCAGATGTGGCGCCCGCGTTCCTTTCTGTTTGGGTCTCGCGTTTCGGTACCCCGTCAGATATTACCTCCGACAGGGGCCCCCAGTTTGTGTCAGAGCTTTGGTCTGTGATGGTGGGGTGTCTGGGTGTGCAGGTGCATCGTACTACTGCATACCACCCTCAGATTAATAGCTTGTGTGAGTTTTCACCGGTCCCTTAAAGCTGCGCTGCGTGCCGTACTGTCTGATGGTAATTGGGTAGATCGTTTGCCTTGGGTAATGCTGGGGTTGCGTTCGGCTCCTAAGGAGGATCTAAATGTGTCGCCTGCCGAGCTCGTGCTTTGTCAGCCGCTCTGTGTTCCTGGGGAAGTTTTACCTGAAAGTTCTGTTCCGCGACCCCGGTCAGAAGCCTGTCCACTTTCCTCTGGCGGTTTTTCGGCTCCGGGCCCCGTTCACCACTGTTGTCCACGGTTGTTTGTTCCGGCAGAGCTCAAGTTGGCCCGTTTCATTTTTGTGCGTCATGATGCTCACCATTCGCCCTTACAACCCCGGTCTGATGGCCCCTTCAGGGTCCTGGAGAAGGATCCTAAGGTTTTCGTGCTGGATGTGGGTGGGCGCAGGGACTGTATTTCACTAGACAGACTTAAGCCTGCTCATATGATGGCTGTGAGGCCATGTTTCCGGCCCAGATTCCCCGTTGCTGTCGTCCTCCTTCAAGACCCCCAGTTGTTTCTTCTCCTGATGGGCGTTCGAGCTCGCAGCCTGTGGATGACTGCTTTTCTCCTCGTTGTGGACGCCCTGCTCGCCAAGCTTCGCCTGCTGTTTTGCCTGAGGGACAACGCAGCCGTTATGCTGAGTAGCCGAGTGATAAACCCTCCAGTGAGGTATTAACTGGTTTTTCCGGGTTTGCCCTCTGGGTGTTCGGGGGGGGGGGGATGTGTGGCGGCCACTAGGACCCAGGCCTCTCACTCAGCAGGACTGTGGGAAGGGGGCGTGGGTTAGCTCTCCCGCTTCTGGGATGTTACGCAGTGTTCTGAGTCCTGTTTTGGCGGTGGCGAAATAAAGACAAGTTTTACCCACAGTTCCAGCGTGTCCTTTATCCTGCCACAGCTGTATCATTCTGTGTGGAGTTTGTATCTTCTATATGTCTACATGTTCCCGCTTACAGTCCAAAACCATGTATGTCTTTCAATGTAATGGACTGTTCGCCTGTCCATGTGTACCTGTCCTGACCTGTCCAGATGTTCCTATCCTCACTTGTCCAGGTGTACCTGTCTTCACCCATAGTTAGCTGGGATTGGCTCCGAGAGTGAACTCGAGAGTGCGGTGTTAACATGGATCAACAATAAGTATTAGATGTCAAACAACCTTCAAGAGTGAAAACTTAGATTTTAGTTGTTGGACTACAGGTGCAGAGGAACGTCAGATTGATCATGAGAGCTCACAGCTCATCTGGATGTCTTTCAGTCAAACCAAATGTTAGAACAAACCGCTTGTCAATGCTGTGGACACAAATAATATTTAATTCAGGAACCAACTGTTCATGTTTTCAGTGATTAGTTTTCACAACATCTTGTTCACTGATGTTATTGTTACCTCCTGTGTTTCCTCATTCTAAAGTATATATACTGTTTCCTCAGTCGTTTTTATTTGCACGTCTTTTTGTTTGTAAAGGCCTCCGTGTTAATTTTTTTTCTTGTGTAAAAAGTTCTGTATGAATAAAGTTATTGATTGATATCAGTGAGCAGGAGATCACTGACCAAGACAATTTGATATTGCCAGAGGACAGAGGAGGACCATCAAACTGTTTAAATAGAGCACAATATAATCACGGGTTACAACCAAAACCAACCAAATGTGAATTCACAGAGTAGCCTTGATTGAACAATAGAAGAAAAGAAAAATCTTGCTTGGGGCCATTATTGATTTTCGATAAATGAGACAGAATGAGACATAAACACCATCAATAATCTGTCAGACAGTTTCCTTCAGGAGATGAACAGCAGAGCAGCAGCAGAAGAAGAGCAGATGAATCGTACGTGTGTGGTGTCACATTGTGATTTTATTGCATCAAGATGGAGCATGATGAAGAAATGTAGTGAATGATGGGAATTGTACTAGTTGTCATCACAGATAGTCCTGACTGACCCAGGAGATGATTTTCTTAAAAAAGTAAGTAATAAGATGCATTTTCACCTGCTCTGGTTTAATTCTAGATGCTGTAGTTTATTGACGATACTAAATCCAACATTTGGTGTGCATGGACTGCAGTGTACCAGCGTTTATTACTCTCCCGGAACGACACTCACCGGGCTTTTAATTCCAATTATCTGCCCCAACTCCTGTTCTTATCAGGTGGCGTGGACCAAGTCCATTTAATGAGCATCAAGGCCCAAGAAAATAATTTTACAGCCTCCATAACTTCTCTCAATGACCTCAAATTCAAATGCAACACCACGAGAGAATCCGCTATTAAAGGGCAGCAAAGCCTGAATCAAATATCTATCATTGTTTTGTTGCTACCAATCTCTGGAAATTGTGCATCCCAATCCCTCTTGATATGCCTGAGTTCGGGTTTTAATGCCCTAAACAGATTTTAAATCAAGGGAAAGGTTGTGATTTTACTCATTTCAAAGTACGCAACTTCCTTGCGAAAATGGATGAGATTTATAAGAGGCACAGCAAACTAATGCTGAGGTTACTGTTGTACTTTGTAGTACAGTTTGAAAAGTTTGATTCATAGTTAGTCTTTTTAAGCTGTTGTTAAAGGTGAGGATAAGGTATTCTAGTTTCCATGACTGGTTAATATCAAGTCAATGAATGTGAATCTGGATCCAGAGCTGTTTGTGATTATTGGGATCCTGGTTGTAGGAGACTCCACCACAGCCGTATGATGTTTTCTCCTCCCTCATGCTGCTTTTCTGTCGATTGCATTTCAGTTGTGAGTTTGGTCAAAGACAAATAGCTGAAGTATGAAACAGTTTGTGACGCATTAATTTTCTCATAACAAGACTATCTTGAGTTTGAAAAGTGAAAGCAGCTTTTCTTCTGAATGAGGTTAGGGTTAGGAAATGGCTTAGTTCGGTTTCATAGGCACAATCATGTATGAGCTACAGCATTTGAAAAAGAAATTAAGGTATTTATTAAATGTCTGGATCAAAACAACAATGACAACAACAAATGGTTCCATTTTGGTTTACATTATAAATCAACTTTTATTCAGAAAATATTGTTAATGTCATGACTTGAATTTAGTTTTACTGACCACACACACACACACACACACACACACACACACACACACACACACACACACACACACACACACACACACACACACACACACATACACACACACACACACTCACTCTCTGCCTTTGCATCGCCTCAGCAAACGACACTCTAAAGGAATATCAGCCTCAGATAGTGGATCTTTGCCGAGTCAGAACTTTTTCCACTTTCATGTTTCATGCAGGTTCTAATTAGATATTAGTCAACAATTTGGACACCAACAGTGTGTGTGTGTGTGTGTGTGTGTGTGTGTGTGTGTGTGTGTGTGTGTGTGTGTGTGTGTGTGTGTGTGAAGCTTTAGACACTGTCAACCACCATTAAAACCACTAAGACTTGAATGCTAGACTGGATGGATGGATGGATGGATGGATGGATGGATGGGTGGATGGATGGGTGGATGGATGGATGGATGGATGGATGGATGGATGGGTGGATGGATGGATGGATGGATGTAATCAGCCAAAATTATGCTGGATGTTTTTGAAAGTTTTGTGCTGAAACTGTGAAACCCTTCAGAAAGCACATACGAACATGCTTCGCAAAGCGTCAGTGGGCCGTTGAAAACGTTCAATACACCCTTCATGGGAATGCTGACAAAACAAAACCTCAGATTTTACAAACTTCAAGAGTAAGCCATTCAATATCTCTTCATTTTATTCCCCAGGGAAATAAAATAGGCCAAGAAACACAGTTCCAGTATCTGGGAATCTTAATTGGTAATTCTGTTCTTTTGAGCCTCACATACAGAAACTGATGTTTGCATTTTGGAAACAGAATCTTTTTTCGATATGGAGGACTTGTTTCACAGAATTATGGATTGATATTTGTATGCACACTTCCTGATAGTCCATCAGTGAATTGGGCACTATTTTCTTTTATTATCTCCATGTATCACATCTATTCTCATCAACCACTTGGAAGATGTACCTAATGTTATGGCTGGTGAGTGCAGACCCACACACAGCTCATCCAGTTCTGTAGGTTTGATCGGTGTCAGTATGGCTCAGTGGAGAAAGGAAGATCCAGAGTTCTTCTGGGAGCTCCATTAACAGGGCAGTGTTGTCAGCTGAGCCCATTTTCACCAATCAGCTCAGTTTGACGTCCAACGCCTTTTGATCCCAACTCGACTAACTAGTTAACACACAAAGTACAATTACACAACACAGATCAATGAATATATATACGCATTAATATGGAAGCCTCGGAATGTCTTTTAGCATTATTCCAGTTTCTGTAGTTTCTGTCAATGTTTTTAAGTTCTTAACATTTGTGTCCTCAGGCAGGACGAACAGTTCAGTGACAGTCATAACATGAGATCGTCTGTCCGGACATGAAGAAATGATCAGGCTGCACTTTAAGAGCTTTGTTACACTTTATGAAAAATGGAATATTGCTTGATGCTTTTTGGAGGACATGGAGAGGCAGACCAGTAGATCATAACGTGCATGGATTCACACCTTGATGCCATCAGAGGTCCGACATAACATCTCTTCCATCTGGTGTTTAGTTCACCTGACCAGGAAACTTCAACGACTCTTTTACGTGTGTACACAGTTCATAAGAAACTGCTGTTTTCTACAAGACGTTTCCTCCTGTACTTCTGTCATACTCTATCAATTGTAGCATCTTAAAATGTAGTGTAATGTCTGATTTTGATGCTGTTTCAGTTAACAGACTGAACACTGTGACTATCCAATATTAGCATTCACTCTTCAGCGTTGTTTTTATGTTCTATAACTATTAATTTTTTTGTGAGAGTGATTCCGCTTGAATTGTTTCTGTACTTCCCCTCTCACAGACTGTAAACATCTCCTCATGATCAACAAACAAAATGACAAATACACAAACGTTCATAATAAATATAACAATAATTATAATCCACACAAGCATGTGATTCCTTCTGGAATGGGAAACAACAAAGTGAACAACTGCAATAACAAACTGACATTAGATGTAGTTGAACCAGGATCAATAAAAGTATTCATACTGTCATTCATATCAGTTGGTCCAGAATTGAGATCAACTTAAGTATCACAGAACTTCAACCTGACTTCAGTCTGGGTGGAGAACATGAGAGCGTGTTTTGACAGTCATAGTTGACGTCCCAGAATACCAACGGCCTGTTTGCTCTTCTCAGAGTTCGTCTGGAAGTATTTCTTTCTTTAATGTCACGTGTTGTTTCCTATTTGGTTAAAATCAACATTTCATACGCAACAGCAACTACAACTGTATTTGATAGTAAATACTGTGTAAAAGGTAGTTTTAAAATTATGTGTGGCTTTGAGATTAAGGAAACATTTGTCACAATAATGAATATTCATCATCTCTGTGTTCACTGTCTCTACTAGCCAGATGTGTCACTGTGTCCACTCTCTTTCAAAGGTTTTCTAATAAGATCTGGAGAATTGAGACAGATCCAAGAGGTTGTACATTAAAATGCTCCATTATTCACCTGCTACAAGCAGTTCTGAATGCAGCCCTCTGTACTGCTGCTAAAATACCCTGCAGCTACACTCAGAGCTTGCTTGTAATGTAAGATTAAAGTGAAAGGAAGTTTTATAGACACCATGAAGAGAATGAACGCACTGTTGGTCTGATTGCAGGCTTTTTGATGTGGGTACTTGGAAATACAGATAGGTTGCCACATGGTTGATTTGTATGACAGGATCAAAGCCAAGCCTGAAAATCAAAAGGCTGAGTACTTGGAAGTTCAACCTTCGACAGTAACCTCTTCACAGAACAAAGGAAAGATGAACTGGAAATCAGAGTCTTTCCAGCAGCTATCCTTCATCCCCTCTCTTTACTGTCACCTCTCCAGCTGACACAGCCAAACTTAAGGATTGCTTGTGTGTTTACTAAAGCCTTCTACCTTGTCCCCAGTCTGATCTCTACACATTCCCTTTGAAAACAACCTTCAGGCAGAGGAGGAGGGGAGAGGGAGAGAAAACAACGCCTCTGGGCAGTGAAATTGCCTTGTCACACAAAAAGGAGTCATTATTGAGATAAATCACCCCATTCTATTCCATAACTAAACTCTGCCTCGGCTTACCTTCTAGTGGCAGCTGCCATCCAGCCGAGCCATCGCATGTGCTCTTCCTCTGAGACTGAGGCTGTCTGCCTCCTCAGTCCAACATTGCTGCTGGTGGATTTGCTTTCCCACTGTGATCGACACCTGCATTTTTATTTGGAGACATCAGTCGAAATGTATACACTGTCTGTTTAAAAGCAGACAGTAAAATAAGCTCCAGGCATGACCGTGTGACTGCGGTGCCATGTGCCCGACGGCACCCAGTGAGACTCCTTTTCACAAAGCAAAAAGCAGAAACATACACGTTCTCGCTTAAAGTAAAGTGCCCTTGCACAGTTTTGATTTCCTTGTCTCCATTCCTAAACTGTTTATAGCAGGTCCACTCAGGCCACACAGGAAATCACTGTATTTGCATACAAATGAAGGAAATATCTTCATCAATTTGACAACACATGCACAGCATAAAAGAATAATCTAACAATGTGATAGAGCACCCACAAATACCGAGAGGCACTGCAAAGTTAGACGACCCTGAACACAGAAGCATAGCTATGAGTCCCATAACTCCACCTACAACCTACAGCAGGTACAGAGGCTGTTCACACAGATGATTCCCCTCACACCTTGAGGTACAACTTCAATATCCACCATCAAAACTCAGTTGCAGTTTTGATTTTAAAAGCCCACATATGGTATGAGTGGTGGGATGATATATGCAAAATATAAATGCCTGCACCCCAAAAAAAGTGATAGGGAAAAAACACTATCAATAATTCAGAAGTCTCTTTCAAAATACAATATAAACATCTGATCAAATATCGAGTGTAAGACATTTTGCAATTGTGTCAAGAGTGTTGGATCGCACAAGACCACAGAAAGTGTGTTCATTTTTAGGGAAAGACAACTTTCATGACATGTGAATTTGGACCCAGGAATGTGATTGACCATCACACCCAGTGGGGGGACCTTTTGTCACTCCACTTTCTGCTCAAAAGACACCCCCCCCCCCAATGCACTCAGCCAGTCACTGATCAGGATTTGACACCTTCAAATCCACACACCTTCAACCAAAAGCCTTTGGAAGAGACTCCTAAAAGCAGTCTGTCAGAGAGTATTGCCCCGAGTCTTCCCCTGTGAAACTGGGGAGAAAGGAGCTGCATCCCAGCAGCTCAGCTCACCCAGCGTTAGCATACAGCTAACACCAGAGGCCTGCAACCAGGGCCTTCACTCCTCAACTCCTCTGCTGACCCACCACGAGGGTCAGACCTTCCCCTGACCCAGAGACCAGCACCCAGAGTCTGATCTCCCATCAACCAGGAAAACCAACCAGTTCCTCCAGGACGGACCAGGGAAACGACGCCTCACAGAACTTCTTTGTGTTTTCCTCAACCAGCAGGAAAACCATCACAGACCTGAGCGACCAGCTCCTCAGTCTGGACAAAAGGAACAACCAGGAGCTGCAAAGAAGGACTCCTGAAACATCAACTTCATCTTCTTCTCCTCAGCCTGCAGAACCAGCAACCACAGTTAGCAGGAGGTGCTAACTACAGGAGAAGACACCAGCTTCCCTCCAGCAGGGCAACAACTGAACTCCTTCAAGGAAGTGGGAACAACTGGGCTTTACCTGAGATTAGTTAAACCTGATGCTATGATAGAACTGTTTAACTTTATGAAGATGTGTTGATTCTGTTACAGTGATTGAGTTCTATAGATAATGATATTAGGAGCAGTTATCAACCTGTAAACCAACGTTAGCTCTGTCACAGACACAGGATCTGCATGCTAATCTTTGCTTTACTAACTAGTTAACTCACAATCCTACACATATCACATCAAAGACAACATCACACAGTAACTGAACACCATCTGACGACTCCTGACGTTTTACAAAACAATTCTCATTCACATCAAGTCATTCTAGAAATGGTCATTTAGCAGAGACACACAGGAAGCAGACGCTAAAGACTAGCTTCCATGTTCCATTGTTCTCCAGCACATGGTGGAGACCCAGGACAGACTTCCTGTTCTCTGAGAACCTCCATTTGAATGGAGTTTCTTGTGATCCGCCATCTTGTTTTGTAGTTCCGTCACACGTCTCACACATACACCCTCCACCGCTGTCTCTCTCTTTCTCTCTCCACACACACTCCCTCCACCTCTCTCTCTCTCTCTCTCTCCACACACACTCCCTCTGCCTCTCTCTCTCTTCTCTCTCTCTCTCTCTCTCTCTCTCTCTCTCTCTCTCTCTCTCTCCACACATACACTTCCACATACCAAGCTGTATATAGATAGAATAGAATCTGTGTTTTATTTGTTTCCATTGTAAATAAATATAATTTTTGGAATCATACTTGCTGTTTTATTAATGTATATAAAGGTGAATGAAATGTCGACCTCTTCTTTGTCAAGAACTCCAAAATCCTTCAATCTTTACTGTTAATTCTGGTAATTGTAATTAATTGAACTATTAATTCAAATTTCTGATTCACTGTAATATCTTATGAGACTGATATAACTGAATTGGCTATCATTTCCTGTTAAGACAGGTGGAGCTCCGAGGTTCTGATACAGATCAGATTAAATTTCAATCACATAATTAATAACTATCTTTGATAATTATTAATCATTATCGATAGCCAACCACAACATAAATGGTTCCTTATGAGGTCAGAAATCCCTACAAGAGACATTACAGCAGTTTGGGTTTGGACAGCAACACATCTCAGAAAGGTTGGAATCAGAAGCTACAGTTTGTTGTGCAGTTATGTAAATACATGCTGGTGGAGTTCATTACAAATAAGTGGCAAAATGTCTGTAACATGACTGAAATGAAACACAGCAAGTCAGGGCTAAGTCTGTCAGAAGAAAATGACATGTCTACATATATGTGGCATCACTTTGTGTAAAACTTAGTCTGATCCCACCTTCTTCAGTATATAAGACCCTGAAGCGAAATTCAGCATGGACAGAATAGTGATACACCTCACTAACGTTTGGGGCCAGACGTTTAGCCACTAATGACTGCTTGATGCAGCTGCTAGTATTTTCTTCCACTCATTCCATCCATTCTTAGTTTAAGGTGGTGTGCAGGACTTTTGTCTGTCATGAGATTTTAATTTTTTCAGTTCAGTTTTTCAGACTTAAGTCAAAAGTGTTTGTTAAAACTGTCCACTTATATTTCAAACTTATTAGGAGTGGCGCACACATTTCTATTTTATCTTTGTGATATATCTGTTTCATTATTACATTGATGCGTGAAATGCATGAAGGATAGTAGGCGACAGAATGACGGTCCCTCCACAGAGACTTTGCTGCTGATTTTTCTTTGCTTTTCAAGGCTGCAGGGTTTCCATCAAAACTTGTATATTTAGACTTTTCATTTGCTAGTGAGTGTGAGAAGTCTCTTTGGACTTGAGTTCTTCTTGAGGACAGAAATGAATGCAGTTCCCCACATTATTCCAACCAAACCTGATGTTCTTCACTCACCTTTGTCTCTTGTTTTTCAATTTTGCACTCTCAAAGTGTTTTTTTTTTTTTTTTTTTACTCCATTCCAGACAGTTTCAGCTACTTTGTTAAAAAAAAAAAAAAGTAGAACTTAACATAATGAAGCTGTGAAGCTGTCATTTACCATCATCGATGATATGAGCAATTGAGTTCAGGGCAGGCCGCATGGTAGTGCATGGTGCATGATGGTGGTTAGTGCTCTCACCTTCAAATACCACCTGCGGCATTTCTGTGCAGAGTTTGCATGTTCTCCACTTATTTGCTTGGGTTTCCTCTGATACTCCAGTTTCCAAAACGTGTATGTGGGTTTATGGTGACCCTAGGCTGGTGACCTCTCCTTGCCCATCGTAAGTTGGGATCTATTCCAGCACTCCGTGACCCTGAACAGGATAAAGGGTATAGGAGATGGATGGATGGATGGATGGATGGATGGATGGATGGATGGATGGATGGATGGATGGATGGATGGATGAGTTGAGGAGGGCATCGTGTGGGCAGGCTGGAGGATGACATCTCTGCTGACATCAGACAAGGTCCTCCTATTTTCAATCCCTCCTTTTCCAAGTCACGTTTGTTTCACAGACAAGATTAAGGAAGAAGAAATTACCCCAACTACTTCATGGGGAGGAGTTCAGGTATTTTAGGGTCTTATTCACAAGTGATGGAAGGAGAAATCCAGAGACTGGCCACCAATTTTGGTTCCAAATCCACGTAAACTGTTCTGTTATAAAGCTCTCTGTTTTCTGGTCAGTACATCCACACCGTTACTAGGGATGAGCAAGTACACCACTATCTGTGTCTGTATCTGTTCAACCATCTAAATGATCTGTATCTGTAACTGTACTTGGAGTGGGCGTGGTCTAAACCGGAAGTGAGTGTGGTTCAAGTCAAACTGGGTGGAGCTTAAATCTGTACATTATTTTAAGTCTGAAATTGACATGGATTGATCAGAAGTTGCTTAATCTATTGTTCATTTGAAAACTATTTACAAAACAGCCTCAGAATTGAGATTCAATGTTATATATATATATATATATATATATATATATATATATATATCGCCACAGATGGGCGAGATGCGAGAACAAGGCTCTGTTGAAATGCTACTACTCAAGTAACCCTAGTCAGAGGGGCTACATGAAAAGGATGTGAGCTGAATGGCTACTTTCAAACCCACAGTCACAGTTGACCATGAAACAACTAGTAGCTAAGTGTTCCAGTTACCATCACAGCGGCAGACATCCAAGAAAGAGTCTCAGGTATGAAAAACTGGACAGCACCAGGCCCTGACATGATCCAGGCCTACTGGCTAAAGAAACTCACAGCTCTCCATGAGATTCTGGCAGCACAAATGAACCCGCTGCTCAGAGATTGGACTCACCCAGAATGGCTAACCGAAGGGCGAACAATCCTGATCCCGAAGGATCCCACCAAAGGTGCAGTCCCATCCAACTATCGGCCAATAACCTGCCTCTCCACACCATGGAAGCTCATGTTGCGTTCGTTGCAAACTCGATGAGGTTGTGGAAAACCACCCTCGAGGCCAATGGTAAGCCACTTGCACAAGTGTCCATCAAATGTGGCATATACCAAGGTGATGCTCTGTCCCCACTGCTGTTCTGCATAGTTCTGAACCCCCTAAGCCAAATAATCAACAAGACTGGCTACGGATACCGCCTCAGGAACGGGGCCACGATCAGTCACCTCCTCTACATGGATGACATCAAGCTGTACGCCAAGAGCGAACGGGACATAGACTCCCTGATCCACACCACCAGGATCTACAGCAATGACATTGGGATGTCATTCGGGCTTGAGAAATGTAGTAGGATGGTGACAAAGCGAGGCAAGGTAGTCCACACTGAAGGGGTCTCACTCCCAGAAGGAACAATAGCAGACATTGAGGACAGTTACAAGTACCTGGGAATACCACAGGCAAATGGCAACCTTGAACAGGCAACAAGGAAAGCGGCAACGGCCAAATACCTCCAGCGAGTGAGGCAAGTCCTAAGAAGCCAGCTTAATGGCAAGAAAAAGTCCAGGGCAATAAACAGCTACGCCCTGCCAGTGATCAGGTACCCTGCAGGTATAATAAGGTGGCCAAAGGAAGAGAAACAGACCACAGATGTTAAAACAGGAAAGCTCCTCACCATGCATGGTGGGTTCCATCCCAAATCCAGCACCTTGAGACTGTATGCTAGCCGTAAGGAAGGAGGCCGAGGACTAGTGAGCGTGAGAGCCACTATCCAGGATGAAACATCCAAGCTCCGTACGTACATCGAGGACAGGGCTCCGACGGATGACATACTCAACGAAAGTCTCAGACAATGGCGAGATGAAGAGGTGCTGGAAGAGGGACCATCATGGGAGGACAAGCCCCTACATGGGATGTACCACCGGAACATAACTGAAGTGGCTGATCTCAAGAAGTCCTACCAATGGCTAGAGAGGGCTGGCCTACAGGACAGCACAGAGGCCCTCATCCTGGCTGCACAGGAGCAGGCTCTGACACCAGAGCCATAGAAGCCCAGACCTACCACACCAGACAAGACCCAAGGTGTAGACTGTGCAAAGAGGCACCTGAGACAATCCAGCACAGAACTACATGGTGCAAGATGCTGGCTGGGAAAGCTTACATGGAACTCCATAACCAAGTGGCTGGCATAGTGTACCGACACATCTGTGCGGAGTATGGTCTGGAAACCCCAAGGTCACAGTGGGAGACCCCCCAAAGGTGGTGGAGAATGACCGATGAAGATCCTGTGGGACTTCCAGATACAGACAGACAGGATGGTAATGGAGAACCAACCAGACATCGTGGTGGTTGATAAAGGGCAGAGGAAAGCCGTCGTGGTGGATGTAGCAATACCAAGTGATGTAACATCAGAAAGAAGGAGTACCAGGGGCTCAGAGAGGAGCTGGAGAGGCTTGGAAGGTGAAGGTGACAGTAGTGCCCTCGGGGCAGGAACCCCCAAACTGGAGGAGTGGCTACAGCAGATCCCTGGAACAACCTCGGACATCTCAGTCCAGAAAAGTGCAGTACTTGGAACAGCAAAGATACTGCGCAGGACCCTCAAGCTCCCAGGCCTCTGGTAGAGGACCAGGACCCTCAAGCTCCCAGGCCTCTGGTAGAGGACCCGAGCTTGGAATAGAAAAACAGGTGACCGCCCGCGGAGGGCGAGAGGGGAACTTTTATTTTTATATATATATTTATATATATATATATATATATATTTTTTTTTTTTTTTAATGATCTGTGTGAAACTGGTCATTCATGCCATCCAGTGGTGGCAAACAGGGAAATAATGTCAGCTTTGTTCACAGTATTCTTCTCAAAAGCACCAAGTTTTTCAACTGACTTTACACTAGTGATGATCGAATTTGAACGAATCGTTCAAAACCCGCGAGTCACTTTACTGAACGGTGACTCACGAGTTTTCACATTCATTAACTCGTTCACTGAGTCGCCCTGTGAGAAAAGCAGCTGTAATGCAAAAAGAGCTGCTAAAAGCAGCTTGTAGCCGAGCCGCTAACACTAACTGCTAAGCACAGCAGCTTCCGGCTCCTTACATTCACATGAGGCTTTCAGCAGCTCGAGACAGCTTCTCGGTGTAGTTCAGCACGAATGACCGACTCACCTCGTTTCAGTCGTTCAGCTCACTTTCCCGAGTCAGCTCACTTGAATCGTTCAGCTCACATCCTCGAGTCACCGTGAAACTCGAAAGAGTCGTTCACTGAATCTGTCAGTAGCACTTCCGCTGTGTCCTTCACCTGGTGAGCGGTAAGGCTCCGCCCCTCCCTCACCTGAAAATCTGCAGCGGCGCTCCACTCAGTTTCTGAGTGGCGGCGAAGACAATAAAACACACATTGTTTGTTTCACTAAGCTTGTAGAAATAAAAACATGAATAATACATGAATAAATACACAAACAATGTTAAAATACCACTGTAGCATGTATTGTGTTACATTTAATATTGTCCCCTATAATTAGTTCTGCCCAATCAACGTCACATTATTTATTGATTCTAGTAAAAAAAGAAAATCAGAATGTTGGAGGAGAAAAAAACTATAAAAACATATGTATACATTAATATATATATATCTGCCATTCTGGATGCCAGGTATTTATTCAGTTTAATCATTTATCTAATTTATTTTCTGCTTCAACTAAACCTCAGAAACAACACACATAATCTAGAATAAGGAGATCAGGAGCACTAGAAACTATTGTGTACTTATTGTTTATTTTCCTCAAAAGTGTTTCAGCATTTTACTATGAATACATGATTCTCCCCCTGGTTCATGTCACAGTTCAGCCTCCAGGTCCTGGAGCGGGTAGAAATAGTGTGCATGCGCAACTGAATCAAATGACTCAAATGACTCAGACAACCGATTCACTTGGATGAACGACTCAAAAACCTGTGAGTCCGTTCAAGGAGTCGGGTTTCTCATCACTACTTTACACCACCAGCCAAACTAAGAGCAAGCAGACGTTTAAAAAAAACAAACAAAAAACGCGAGTGGAGGCAGTGTCCGACGCGACACGAGCCGTTTTCAGCTCTGTCTTGTCAAATGCACTGTTACGAAACAAGTTCACCAAGTAACTTTAAATGTACAAACCGAAATAGAGACGAGCTGAAGAAAACCTTAGATGTACTGAAGAGAGCAACAGTCACTCTCTGTGTGCTGAGATGTGTGAGTGGGGGAGGGGCAGGCTCCGTGTGTGACTGGTCAATCACAGAGTGTGAAGACAGTCAGTGAGGATTTCCCTTCAGCACGGGATCGGATATTGACGAGTAAACTCATATTACGCTCGTACTCATCAAAAATGCATTATACGGCTCATCCCTAACCGGCACCTTACCTTGGGAACCTTTGAGTCATGACCAAAAGAATGACTGAATATGAGCCGCTACTCCACATTCAGAGGAGCCAGGCAAGGTACTGTTGTTTGACATTTACCAGCTAAGTCCGATGGGAAGGAAATCCTGAGGTGAGACACTGTTTGCTGCCCAAATTGGCACCACAATCTCATGTGGACTTGGCAAAATCCGATAATGGATAGGTAAATGATCCTGTTTCATTTGTTGTGAGAATAGTCAATAAAGCACCAAAATTTTAAGACTTACAAAACCGTTAAGTCAAAGAAGTCTGTGCCCATTCAACACAAAGGAATTGTAATGCATGGAACCTGTGTTCTTCACTTGTATGTCGGTGTGTACTCTTCACCTTGTGTTTCCCACACTGGCGTGAGCAGCCCTATACATTCCCTCACGTTGAGCGGAGGAGAGGCCATGTTCACTCAGTTATTGTTCTCATGAAACAGACCTTTTGTAGATCTATCATGTGTTCTACAACTGACTGCACATGCACTGTTCTTTGAGGTCCTCACACACATGGACTGATATTAAGACATTCATGAGAATGTTTTTCCTCACAGTGTTTAGTAAATGGACCTGTGATAGACTGGTGGCCTGTCCAGGTATCCTGCCTTCGCCAACAGCTGTGATCAGCTCCACTGCCCTGCTGCCTTCTGTCTTATATGCTGGACAGGATGTACAAAAGAAGATGGATGGATGAATGATCAATACATTTTTGGTACCGAGTAGGACAGTATTACCGATCCAGACTCAGATCAGCCAGTTTCTACTAATCAAAAACCCTACACAACTTAAAAGGTTCCATTAAAAGTGTGACCAAGGTTTATATCTTAGAAGACCAGCAAGAAGTTGAAATTGATCAATAGAAAAAAAATGCAAATTACACATCTCTTATTAATAACTTGTGATTCTGTTTGACCACACTGACCCTTGATTGAGCATGTCAGGTTATTGGTCCAATCAGTTCTTGCAATGTCCTGGACACTTTCCAGAGGGGTGGAAAGTGTGCAGGACATAAAAGCAGTCCTATGTCTCAAGGATATCCTTGAGAAAGCAGTTGAATCAAAGACACCATTGCATATGCACTAATGGTATGGTGGTGGTGCTGCAGAGAGAGGATCGCTGTGCTACAAGCCAACATCAAGGATCTGAGGTCTGAGTGACCTGTTATTTTACGTGATTGTTTTCATCTCCACAAACTTCATAGAAGACAGCTCAAGAAATAGACAACAGCTAACTGTTGCAGTGTCTTCTACATTTTGTCACAAGACATTTAACAAGCAGTTTGAGTCAGAAACACAATAAATATAAACAAACCACCTTATTCCACAACTAGATGTGGTTGTGAGTCAGTTCAAAAACCGAACAGGCTGGTGTCTGCTCAAGAGGAAGAATACAGTGAATGTAATGAAGTGGAGAAGTAAGGGAGGTTTAAAAGTTGTCAGGCTGCAGGGCAGTTGTAAAACATGTTATAAACAAGTTATAATGCCTTTATATTGTGTCTCCTCAGCCTTATTATTCTACTTACACAAAAGAGACAATAAATACTGTGGAGGAGCTTGTGCCATTTGAAAATGCTAAATCTGCTTCTGTCTTTTGGATTGTAAATTAAATTACTCAAATGATTTGGATGTAATACAGTTTCTGTACTCTCATAATCTTTATATGTTTTATTATCTCTTTATCTCACAGTTAGGACTAACTACTCAACCAATTACTGTATTGGTCTGAATATAAGTCAACCCTGAATGTAGAACCTTCCCCCTTTACAATACTCATCCATCCATCTTCTATAATGCTCAACCTGTTGTGGGTCGTAGGGCGCTAGAGCCAATCCCAGCGTACTACAGGTAAGGACAGGATATACCTGAACAGGCAAAACAGAGGATGTAAAAAATGACCTTCATACGGTCCAGATCTGCAGCCCCGGCTGAGATTGCAACGTCGCAGCTCTAAACCCCGCCTACATTTGAACCGGCTTTCTGCAGAGGAAATGCACCAGATTTGGCTATAATTAAGCTTTACCTTACTGCTCCGTACAGCTGTTTGATCTTGCAAAAATATAGACAGCTTGATTCCATATATTGTGACCACAACAAAGAAAAAAAAATTAAAGTGTATATTTATAGCTTATTATAGCAACATTTTACCAGTCTGGTCACTCAGGATGACTGGACTGTATGTGGTCCCTGAAGTACATTCAATCTTATTTAATAATTATCTTGTATACAACTTATATACATGTGTATATAATATATAATATAGTTATATGTAATATATTGTATACATCGTTGCATTGGTTCAGTTATGTGCTTTTAAATAATCATGACATATTTGATGTTTAGTTCATTCAATATCAACAGACCCTACAATTTGAAATGTTTTTTGTTCTTTAACCGATTCACCAAAAAAAAAAAATCAACTGGTTAATTGATTATTAAAATAATTGTTAGTTGCAGCCCTGAACAGGATACACATGGACAATTGAGGACAGGATACACCTGAACAGCTGAGGACAGGATGCACCTGAACAGCTGAGGACAGGATACACCTGAACAGCTGAGGACAGGATGTACCTGAACAGCTGAGGACAGGATACACCTGAACAGCTGAGGACAGGATGCACCTGAACAGCTGAGGACAGGATACACCTGAACAGCTGAGGACAGGATGCACCTGAACAGCTGAGGACAGGATACACCTGAACAGCTGAGGACAGGATGTACCTGAACAGCTGAGGACAGGATACACCTGAACAGCTGAGGACAGGATGCACCTGAACAGCTGAGGACAGGATACACCTGAACAGCTGAGGACAGGATACACCTGAACAGCTGAGGAAAGGATGCACCTGAACAAGTGAGGGAAGGATGCTTGGACAGGTGAGGGAAGGATACCTGGACAGGTGAGGGAAGGATATCTGGACAGGTGAGGGAAGGATACCTGGACAGGTGAGGGAAGGATACCTGGACAGGTGAGGGAAGGATATCTGGACAGGTGAGGGAAGGATACCTGGACAGGTGAGGGAAGGATACCTGGACAGGTGAGGGAAGGATACCTGGACAGGTGAGGGAAGGATATCTGGACAGGTGAGGGAAGGATACCTGGACAGGTGAGGGAAGGATACCTGGACAGGTGAGGGAAGGATATCTGGACAGGTGAGGGAAGGATACCTGGACAGGTGAGGGAAGGATACCTGGACAGGTGAGGGAAGGATACCTGGACAGGTGAGGGAAGGATACCTGGACAGGTGAGGGAAGGATACCTGGACAGGTGAGGGAAGGATATCTGGACAGGTGAGGGAAGGATACCTGGACAGGTGAGGGAAGGATACCTGGACAGGTGAGGGAAGGATACCTGGACAGGTCACCAGTCCCTCACAAGGCAAGCACACAGAGACAGAAAACCACACACTCACACCTAGGAGCAATACCGAGGGAGAGATCTGGAGTGCCTAGAGCACACATGTCAAAGTCAAGGCCTGCAGGCCAGATCCGGCCCGCGAATTAATTATCTATGGCCCCCTGGATGATATTTAATTACTACTAGAACCGGCCCGCAGGCCACAGCCGACCGCTAGTGTTTTGCACACACCAACACTACATTCCCCACAATGCAACGGTTGCCCGCGAAGTCGCTGCAGCGCGCACAAGCAGCTTCATTATTCATCAGCAGTCAGAGCAGAGATCAACTTTCAGCTACCCCCTCCTCAGAAATGGCCAAACGTAAGGTGGATGCTGAGAACAGGGGGTTTCAAGGTGGGAGGCAGAGGACAGAGGCAAACCTGTGTGTCTTCTGTGTGGAGAAAGTTTGGCTGTAATGAAAGAATATAATCTTGTACAAAAGATGAGACACCACCAAGTATCAGCGTCAGACCAGTGAGCATCACAGAGCAGTCACGTATTTTCAGTTTTTAATTCAGTTACATTTTTACATTTGTTTCTACAAGACGTGATTTTTCTTTGAAGGAAGTATTGTTTTGTCTGTGTGCCATAGATTTTTGTATTTTATTTTATTTATTTATATTCATTTTTCAGTTGAATTGGCTGAGGGGAAATTGCAGATAAGAGCCATGAGGAAGAATACAACTGATTTGATTTATTTTTTTTATTTTCTCATTTTGCTATTTGAAAGCAGTGATCAGTAGGATCATAGCACAATAATGCATTTTCAGTTTATAATGCATGCACTTTTATTTATGCATTTATCTTAATATTAAGAAACATATTTTGTTTTTAAAGGACACTTACTTTTTTGCTGTTTGCCTGTTGAAAATGTTTCCCTTGAAGTTACTGACAGAGTCATAACAAAATATTGCTTTATTCATTTAATGTACAGGACATGAGATTTTTCTTTGAAGGAAGTTCATTTTTGTCTGTTTGCCTGTTGAAAAATATGTTCACTTGAAATGTCTGACAGATCCATAAGAAAATATTGCTGTATTGATTTAATCATTAAATAATATACACTGTGTTAGGTCTTGGTTCAATAGGCTATGTGCAATCATTTCAATATGTTTTAATAAACATTGAACCAGTCCGGCCCTCGGCTTGTAGCAAATTGTTTTTTTTGGCCCTCGGTGTATTTGACTTTGACGTCCCTGGCCTAGAAGAAACCCAGGAATGCACAAGACATGCAAACTCCATGACGACGAAGGTCGACCCATGACCTTCTTCTTGTGAGGCAAGCGCACTACCCACTGCATCATTCTTCACCGTGCAGTCCTACGAGTCTTATATCCGGGAAATGAAAGGTTTGCAAACGATTCTCCCACGATCTGATCTTTCGTCTCGGACGTCCAAAAGCCGTGCTGTTTGTAGGAGCCTTAAAATATAACAAAGCGTGGACATGCTAACCATGTTTCACCGTGTTTTTTATTAGGTTTGTTCGGTTTTAATAATCACATTTTACTGTTCACATTAGGACTGCTCAATTAATCAAATTTTAATCGTGATTACGATTATGGCTCCAGACGATCTCAAAATTCATAGAATCGAAGAAAAACAATTATGTTGTAGAGCTGATAAACGGGAGTTGAAGGCGACGTGTTCAGTAAGGAACTACAAACTTGATTCTCCATTCAACCACACTTCTCAGTAACTCCTTTCTTTTCTCTCTCTTCAACATGAGAGCGCAGCGCACAGTCGCACACCAAAATACATGCGACAGGAAACCCTGCCTCTCTACAAAATAAAGTTCCCCACTGTGGTGATAAGTTAAGGTCATAATTCACGCAGTTACCATGGCGTGGTGGGGAACTTAATTTTATAGAGGCAAGGTTTCCGAGCGGAAGTAGTTTTGTTGTCACACCATGTGTGCGCTCCGTTGAGAGATGAGAGAAAAAATGAGTTTCTGAGAATTGTGTTTGAATGGAAAATAAAGTTTGGAGTGCCTTGCTCAACACGCTGTCTTCGACTCCCGTTCATAAGCTCTACACCACCACAACTTTAATTTGGACCAATTTATCAAAGTATGTATGTTGGAATTATTTATTGAAGTATATCTATCTCTCATTGTATTTTATTTCTTTATTGTTTTCAAAAGATTGAGTGCAGTACAACAGTTTATTTTTCACTACTACATTACAAGATATTTTTATATTAAACATGTTCAATAAATGCTGTTCCAAATTCAAAGACATAATCATGTAAATAATCGTGATTTCAATATTGCCCAAAATAATCGTGATTATGAATTTTTTCCGTAATCGAGCAGCCCGACTTCACATTTATAATGTTGTTTTAACAAGAAACAAAAATGTAACATTTTCATAATTTGTGTTTTTTGAGTTAATCTAAGTTGTTGAAGCCCAATGTGGCCAATTTAAAGAATATGTGATTGTAGTGGGGGTTGGATGGAGGTATATATTTCAGTATACTGACTATAAAATGTATATTATAAAGATTAGATTATAAAATATGTTTGATTTAGCCTTAGTACATAATGGGGTCCCTGTGTAACGAATATACAAGCATTCATTTTGTCACAATCATGATGAATTATTCTAATCTGTTCAATAAAAGCACTTACCACAATGTAGATGCATGGCCAGTTAAATATGTGATTATTGTTGGTTTGTGCACAGTTCTGCACACTAGACCACGATTGTGTCTCTGATGTTGTAACACAAAAGATTGTTTGTGCTGCACTGATACAAAATGGCTGATAGTAATCTACAGTAGTGTGATGGAGAAGTTTGAAGCCTCACAATCATTCAGACACTGGATCTGATGAACTGCAGCAATCATTTTGATCTTCCTCTTTGTCATAAGTGTACATTTGTAGGCTGAATGGTGTCCTGCTGTTTGGAATATACTGGAAGCTGACTGTGTTGGCTTTTCATCACAACCCTTTGTAAATACACACTGCAGTAATGCATTTGTATTGGCCCATATTGATATTTTCCCATGTGGTGCTACAGCCCAATTGTTAAAATCTAAATTAAAAAAAGAAACATTTGTAGTTTCAAATTTTCTAATATAACGTGATATTCAGAACATGCAAATCAAATAGTACATGGATAATACTTCACTATTTTTTTCTTTTTCTTAAAATGCAGATGTTTGTGTTTAGTTTTCTTATTTTTTTCATGTTCTATAAATGCACATGGGTAGAATGATTCATCATTGCCTGGATGAGTTTCTCTACTGGCTGAACCCAGAACCAGGAAAACAACACTCTGCTTGGGAACAGGAAGGGGTTGCTAGGCTATTGGGCGATACCAGGGTCCTTGTTGCTCCCACCTATCACAGCCAAGTTCTCTCTGCTCTAATTGGAACAACCTCCGTAATTGGGTTTGGAAACCATGGAGACAGCCACTCCATCAGGGAGCTAATAAGCTGAGAAAGACACCTTCAACTGAGGAGATAATGCCAAGCAATGGAGCCTCCCTTTGAAATGTCTCTGCAACTATAAAGATGAGGAGTGACACAGAAGTGTTCCATCACTGCCAACAAAAAGTTTCTGCACATCGCCGTGCTTTAGCTGGTCAATAAAACAATAAGACTTTTAGAGCACAGCTTGTTCTGTGTGACAGAAGGGAATCAATTCCAGTTACCTGCCATTCACAGAGCAGGCTGTAGCTCGGCTCTGGACTGTGCAAGTTAAAAGATTAGCAAAAAGACTCATCTGGAGGGAGGGAAAACAAAAAGTCCAATATTAAACAAACATGGTATCCGTTGGGTATCAATTGGGTGGGGGGGTACAGGGACAATGGGACTCTCAGGGGACCACTGGTCAGCATGATGTGTCCTGCAGAAATGAACACTATAATGAGAACTACCGCTTTTAACCCTTTGTCTCACATGAAGTGATAAAATTAAGTGGCATTGGTCTCTTCTTGCAGTTTTCTCTCCTGTAATGATTGAGACTGCATCACGCCTCACATTCACACAGGCAGACCTCTTGTTCATTGAAAAACAAAGATTTCATCGAGCTAACAACATGTCCATTAAACAGAGCACTGTTTCTCTTCATTGGGCAAAGGTATTGTTAATCACAGAGAAAGTCGCTCAAAGGTCTAAAACTGGTTTCTAAATTTAATAAGACTTGATGTTGATAGCAAGGAAACATCAGAACTCAACTCTGTAATAAAGCACCACATATTTCACAGTATCTCCACAGAAATAATAGTTGTTAAACCCACTGTGACGTTAAAACATCAGTCTCATACTAAATATTGGGAACACATAGAGTGAAATAATCTATCACCTTTTATTTGGAAGCTTTAAACACACGCGCAATGCACATACCGGTGAACAGACAGAACATGCAAACTCCAGACAGAAAGGCTCCCAACAGACTGACCACTACCACACTGTGTGGCTGAATGGAACGCAACTGTATTTTCACTTGAGAAGGTCATGAAGGAAAACATTCTTTATTAATCCTCTTGGGAAAATGGTTTCTGCATGACACCATTACCGACATACAGGAAGTGGTGAGCTGGCACAGTGCAGCACATCAGGACTACACTGGTATTCTCTTGGCACTTTTGTCTAACCTCTAAGCCTCCAATGCAGCTGAAACAAGTCATTTCTTCTCTGCAAAGAACCACCTGTCATTAGGAAGGATACAAGTGTTTCGGCACAAAACTCCCTATCCTGCAGCTTAGAATGTTACACTTCACAGAAAGTCACCGGGAGACGGGGCTTGTAGTGAAAGGTGACCTTGAGTCCCAGGGCTACCGTGCTAACCTGCTGCCTTGCTTTCATTTGTTTGAAAGGACCAGCAAGGTTGTCTTCTCTGCACTTATTTGATTGGATTGTTAGTGGCAGAATGAACATTTTCTCCTTCACGTCACCATCTCACATGCATACAAACATAGAGCAAGGCAGGTGATGATCTTCTAGGGAAACAGGTTCATTATTCCACAAACTCCTCTGACTTAATATGTGCTTAAGAACTGTTCTGTTCTGGTTTCCTTCAGACTCTGCGTCTGGCTCTGGCCTTTTTCTAAAGGACAGACTAGCATGCAGGACACTTTAACAGTCCTCTTTTTCATCTGACCTTTAAGGGAAGTAGCTATTATGCTACCTCAGGGTTGTGTAACGTGCTCACACACACCTACAGTACTATCTCAGGCCGTCCAGGAGCTTTCTCGGCTGATTGTATTTTTAGAATGGTGGCTCTTGATAGAAGAAAGTAAACAAGGAAATAACCAGAAGGCTTTGGGTTACAGTAGAGGCTGAAGGAAAATAACCGAGGCAAGTTTTACTTCAAGAGCGACAGAAAAGCTGTCAGGCAGAGGTCACAAGCTGCAAAAGTCAGCTTTTTGTTCTCAAAGGGCACACAATGTGTTCAGCGCATTCCCAGTTGCATCCACTTATTTATTAAGACAGTTCATATTTGTACCAAGTACACAACAAAACAATCAATCAAGTCCAATTCATCTAGTTCAAACATGCAACTTTCATTACAAGTTTGATGTTGTTTCCTGACTGTCAGTGCTGCATTAGGATAGAAAGTTAGGACAAAAGTCCAGAAGTCCAGAATCTACTATGAATCTTTCACTAACCGCCACAGATCTGAAGGACCGTCAAAGACACAAAGTCCTCCAGGGCCCGGTGGTTTAAAACTCGTTTATTGTTTAACCAGCCATTAAATACATTTAACCGACAATTAAAGGACTCATGTGTCACTATATTTTATTTTTCACAGTCCATCCTCTGCTCATGTGGGATAATGATTAGGTTGATCCAGTAGAAACACTCACAACTAGTGAAATTCTAGTATTTCTTGGATTGAGCTGAGGTCACCTCTCATGATGGTGGTTCTCAGCTCCTCCACCTCCTCCACCCTCACGGAGACTGCAGCCCAGCCCACAGCCGCCTCCTCCACCCCCTGGGTGACGTAGCCAGCAGCTCACGCTGGTAGTGGTAATAATGTACTGACACATCTCGGCCCTCCTTAGTCTTTTATTGTGGGAATAGCAGCAGGTTTCAAGAGGAGCTTCTGAGGAAGTCCAGTTTCAAAGTACCGTAGTTCTGGAAGCTTCTTTGGTGAAGAGTCGCTCACAAACAAACATTGTTTGTGGAAAACAACAACAAGTCCAGCCACATTGGCCACTGTGCTTCTTCTTTCAGCAAGACAAATAGTGAGGAACCATACTGGTACCTGAAAACACATTTTCTCCAGTGGACATGAAGGTGAAAACACATTTTCTCCAGTGGACATGAAGGTGAACACACATTTTCTCCAGTGGACATGAAGGTGAAAACACATTTTCTCCAGTGGACATGATGGTGAAAACACATTTTCTCCAGTGGACATGAAGGTGAAAACACATTTTCTCCAGTGGACATGAAGGTGAAAACACATTTTCTCCAGTGGACATGAAGGTGAAAACACATTTTCTCCAGTGGACATGAAGGTGAAAACACATTTTCTCCAGTGGACATGAAGGTGAAAACACATTTTCTCCAGTGGACATGATGGTGAAAACACATTTTCTCCAGTGGACATGAAGGTGAAAACACATTTTCTCCAGTGGACATGAAGGTGAAAACACATTTTCTCCAGTGGACATGAAGGTGAAAACACATTTTCTCCAGTGGACATGATGGTGAAAACACATTTTCTCCAGTGGACATGAAGGTGAAAACACATTTTCTCCAGTGGACATGAAGGTGAAAACACATTTTCTCCAGTGGACATGAAGGTGAAAACACATTTTCTCCAGTGGACATGATGGTGAAAACACATTTTCTCCAGTGGACATGAAGGTGAAAACACATTTTCTCCAGTGGACATGGTGGTGAAAACACATTTTCTCCAGTGGACATGAAGGTGAAAACACATTTTCTCCAGTGGACATGATGGTGAAAACACATTTTCTCCAGTGGACATGATGGTGAAAACACATTTTCTCCAGTGGACATGATGGTGAAAACACATTTTCTCCAGTGGACATGATGGTGAAAACACATTTTCTCCAGTGGACATGATGGTGAAAACACATTTTCTCCAGTGGACATGAAGGTGAAAACACATTTTCTCCAGTGGACATGAAGGTGTAAACACATTTTCTCCAGTGGACATGATGGTGAAAACACATTTTCTCCAGTGGACATGAAGGTGAAAACACATTTTCTCCAGTGGACATGAAGGTGAAAACACATTTTCTCCAGTGGACATGAAGGTGAAAACACATTTTCTCCAGTGGACATGATGGTGAAAACACATTTTCTCCAGTGGACATGAAGGTGAAAACACATTTTCTCCAGTGGACATGAAGGTGAAAACACATTTTCTCCAGTGGACATGAAGGTGAAAACACATTTTCTCCAGTGGACATGAAGGTGAAAACACATTTTCTCCAGTGGACATGAAGGTGAAAACACATTTTCTCCAGTGGACATGATGGTGAAAACACATTTTCTCCAGTGGACATGAAGGTGAAAACACATTTTCTCCAGTGGACATGGTGGTGAAAACACATTTTCTCCAGTGGACATGAAGGTGAAAACACATTTTCTCCAGTGGACATGATGGTGAAAACACATTTTCTCCAGTGGACATGATGGTGAAAACACATTTTCTCCAGTGGACATGATGGTGAAAACACATTTTCTCCAGTGGACATGATGGTGAAAACACATTTTCTCCAGTGGACATGATGGTGAAAACACATTTTCTCCAGTGGACATGAAGGTGAAAACACATTTTCTCCAGTGGACATGAAGGTGTAAACACATTTTCTCCAGTGGACATGATGGTGAAAACACATTTTCTCCAGTGGACATGAAGGTGAAAACACATTTTCTCCAGTGGACATGATGGTGAAAACACATTTTCTCCAGTGGACATGAAGGTGAAAACACATTTTCTCCAGTGGACATGAAGGTGAAAACACATTTTCTCCAGTGGACATGAAGGTGAAAACACATTTTCTCCAGTGGACATGAAGGTGAAAATACATTTTCTCCAGTGGACATGATGGTGAAAACACATTTTCTCCAGTGGACATGAAGGTGAAAACACATTTTCTCCAGTGGACATGAAGGTGAAAACACATTTTCTCCAGTGGACATGAAGGTGAAAACACATTTTCTCCAGTGGACATGAAGGTGAAAACACATTTTCTCCAGTGGACATGATGGTGAAAACACATTTTCTCCAGTGGACATGAAGGTGAAAACACATTTTCTCCAGTGGACATGAAGGTGAAAACACATTTTCTCCAGTGGACATGAAGGTGAAAACAGATGTGGAACAACAAAACAGCAGTTCAATGTGAAGCAGCAGAGACTGAGAGAGCAGAGAAGAGGCTCCTTGGCACATTGGTGGGCGTGTCTTGTTTTGGTTTCTCCTCATGTCAATCTTCCTGGAGGCGGGGCTTCTCCAGCTCTGTGACGTCATCAAATAGAATCAAGGTGTTGAGCTCCCCCACCAGTTAGAACAGAGAAAGATCACTGTGAAATCAAGCTGGAGGGAATCAATGAAAAAGCTACTTTGGGGATTATATGAACCCCAAATAGAACCTTTATCATGTTTAAAGCACAGAAAAGTCCATTTATAATATGGGACCTTTAACTGAAACAGTACTGTTATCTTGTTGTTCAAAACTGGGTTAACTTTAACTGGGTGTAATATTGACGTTAAAATTAGTGCACCTCCGGACCTCCGCTAACTTTTTGACAGTGGTGAACTCTCACCATGGTATTCACTGGCAGCGCTGCGTTCATGATGCTAGTTCCATAAAGGAAAGATAGGATGTACCGATATACGTCAATACTGTAATGAAGAGTTATGTCTCTATTGAGCCTTGGAGTGGCCATAGGGAGAAAAAAAAAAGTTCTCTTCATGCCTGGTGAAAAGGCATGCAGTGACCCGGACTGGAGCAGCCTGAGGACTTGGCCTGTGATAAGGAAGAGTCTTTGGCTGAGACTGTCCACTGTGACAGTTTCATTCTACACATCAACAAATGCACAGCAGGAAGCCATCGCTCCACTCAAGGATGTTTTCTGGAAGTCCCACAGAGAGGCTGTGAAGCAGAGTGTCGTCAATGTGTTGGGACACAGCGCTGCCAGTGATCTGGCATTTTGAAATGTCGCTCATCGTCTGTGCTTTCTGTGGGGAGGAGAGGGCTTCCTGGTCTTGTCTGCAGGACCACGACAGATGGCCAACTGGACATTCAGGATGCGGCCTTCTGGTGCCATACTCATGCTACATATGCTTCACCCCGCGGCTACGACTTCCTGGAGATGGCTTTCTCACAGTCCCTCACAGCCGTCACCATGGCTACACAATCCCAACTGTAGAGAACAGACATCAGTGTGAGCAAACACAAACACACAGCAGCAGGAAAAGCCTCTTCAAGCTCAGATCAGCACAATCAAACTGCAAAGCAAAGCTTTATCAGCACAACACATTTCCCTAATTCTGGACACCACCATCAGCATCTCTTAGCATACCTCAATATTCAGATTTCACATGTCATGGAGCTTGATCTTTGGAACTCTGTGATAAGATGCATCACATTTAAAGCTTGGAAATAGCTGACTCTCCAGCAAATGGATTTCACTGTTGTTATGAGAAGATAATCAGCAGCATTCAGAGCAGTCAGCTGCGCATGCTTTGGGAAACAACCAGCCTGCTTTGGCTGACTGATTAGCTCCGGCTAATCATGAAATACTTTGAAAGCAAACATGATTGATTATATAGCTAATTCATGAATGTAAATCAGCTCAGAGTACGGAGAGTGAGACACACAGGCAGGTGGACAATATTCAGCCAAGTACACATGAAAGAATCATTTGAAGAAATTAAATCCCAATTACAAAAGCACCCAGTAGAAATATGAGGCTTAATGTAAACCAGAGTTATAAGCTGCAAAGCAGCAGTGCAGCTTCTTGGCAAAGAAATATAATATAAATGAAACATCATGATTTTCCTTTTCATGTCTTTATTAGCCTGTTAAGTCTTTTAGGTTACAGTACAAGTATGCAAGCAGAGCACACACACACACACACACACACACACACACACACACACACACACACACACACACACACACACACACACACACACACACACACACACACACACACACACACACACACACACACACACACACACACACACACACACACACACACACACACACACACACACACAGCAGATTCATAAAGACAGATGTGCAACTATAAACACAGCGAGATAAGATTCATGTTTGTGAGACCTTTCCAGCTGAAGCAAATACAAACATAAAAACAGTAATGATATTTAGTAAGTTATTAACAGCTTTGTGTTTCAAACTATTAATCAGAGTTGCACAGTTTACTACTTTACTTACATTTAGTACACTAAATAGCCTCACACTGTTATTAAGAATGATTAGCTCTGGCACCAACACCCCCTCCATTCCCCAGAACCAAACTCCATCACCTCCTCAACCCCCGAGAACCAAGCTCCAACACCTCCTCCATCCACCAGAACCAAACTCCATCACCTCCATCAATTCCTAGAATGAAGACAGCATGCTGTCTTTATATTACATCATACATAAATTATTTGGGGGGGATGATTTGATATCAGAATGGGAATTACGAGGCGATGGTAAGTGACATAGAAGGGCTAAAAATAAAAGAAGTTGAGAGAGCGCACCGGTTGGGGCGTTGTATGGTGAAAGTGCTGGAAGAAAATAAAAGATGGACTCCACTCCTCTGTCCGTCTCATCTCTCCCAACTACCACACATTGGTGACCACAACATTTGAACATGTCTGTGGAGGCAGGTGGAGGCACAATGGTGGGTGGCACAGAAGCCAGTGGCGGTTTATGCAACTACTGTCAAATTGCCAGAGTTTTGGCAACACAATACGGAGCCGTGGTTCAAGCATATTGAAACCCAGTTCCACCTCTGCAGGATCTCAGTGGATGACACAAAGTACTTTCATGTGGTCGCAGTGCTTGATTCATCCACTACTAGCCAGAAGATGAGACTACTACAAGGGAAAGACCTGATCAGCTACATAGAAAAATCAAACAAGAACATTTCTTTCAAATTGAAAAGAGTGATTGTGTTGGAATGTTGCACGACAGAAAGAAAACATTATAGTGCTGTCATAGTGCCCTGGACCTCTTTGGATTAAGCCAGTCTGTATGTGGCCTCTAAATAAAATGACTTCAGACCCTTTATATATTTAATTCAAGCACAGCTGGATTTTAGTTTTAAAATTATGATTTGCATTGTGTTGCTTTTGTTTGTTTTTATTGTAGAGAATATTGTTAAAAGGAAACAAAAATCCCCGTCACATTTTGATTGTATTTTAGACAAGTCAGCTCAAATCAAAAAACAGAGATTTAGTCAACAGTGGAATATCCACTTCTATCAATATTGAATATTTTGATTTACTCAGATACAACTTTTCATCTGTGGTATTGATGTCATGACTTAGAATTCAATGGCTTTGCAGTGAATAAATTCAAAAAAGTATATTTAACTCTGGATTCAAAACTATGACAAGCTGTCCTGGGGAACCTCTGACCCTCCCTCAGGGACGCTGGAACCGAACCACTGCTTGTTTATGCAGAGACTGAGCAGCAAGCAAATGGCTGAAGGTTGGAGTTTTCATGTCCTCATCTTTATATTTTAGTCAGACACATGAGTAATTACAAAGAGACAACACAGACACAGCAGCTCATTATCTGCATTCTGTTGTTCTATCACTCCGTTCTCCGGGGAGAGTAAACCATGACATCTCTTTGCCCTTGCCAATACTTTGTGGAACAAACAAAGTTGTGAGGCAGAACCAGGAACTAATTTCATTAGCGGCTGCCATTTGTGACTGATTACAGGCTGTTCTCGGTGGCTGGCAAGTGGGTCCAAAGTTCTGGGAGGTTAATAACCAGTAACAATCAATTACTTAACCAATCTGATATGATCAATGGGGTTTCCAATCTGGCAAACCACAAGATGAGTAGTGCAATACTATAAAACCTCAAATATGCTGAATGCTTTCCAGCAGGACTGAGCTGCCATCCTGAGCCGTTTGGCCTCAGCAGAAAGAGGACCATGCAAATGTTCCAGCGAGAGTGATTAAAAAGAAGATAAATGGGTCTTTTTCTCTGCTCCACATCAGAGTTGTTGCATAAAACTGCCCAAAAGATCTCCACAACAGATCCTCATCCACATAGGGAACAAGTCTGGATGAAAGGATGAAGCGAGTTTCATGGGGAAACCCTGGTAAGTTGGATTATATCATATCAGCATTGTCAAAGAAAAGAACAGTGCACCAGCTCTAAATTATCTAAATTAGCACAATATCAGACATGAGTGGGCCTCCTCTGTATTGCAGTGCATCTCGATCCACATCAAGGCTGATTATTCTAATGATGTCTAAACCTCCGTCCAGCCATTACTCACACATCACAGCGCCTGGCCTTGTTATCTCCGATGGCAAGGCCTCTTGTCTCCCTGAATCCACAAATTAAATTGAGAAAAGGTCTCAGCTCCCGCTCCTCCTTGTCCCTACTGAAGACTCTCAGTTGCTTTCCAGCATTCAAGACTTTTACCTCAGCTACTAAAGCCCCGTTTTCACCGCACAAAAGTCCGGGGACGGAACGGAGCGGTATGGAGCGGTACGGCCAAGCGAAACCGGAGCTGAATGAATGAATGAATGAATGAATGAATGAATGGATGAATGAATGGATGAATAAATGAATGAATGAATGAATAAATGGCATTTATTGTCATTGTAACAGGTACAACAAAATTACATAGAACTTCGGGGGAAAGAAGGACAACAAGAGGTGAGGAGAGGAGGAAAAAAGACAAATTACAGACTGTGCTCTGAGGAGCACAGTCTGTAATTAGAAAAAAAAATCCACCTCAGGCACATTGAAGCATTAGCACAGACAGTTTACAACATATCTTAACAACATATCTCAAGGCAAGGCATTTTGGTCATAGGAAGGGTAGTTTAGCAGCCCGCCGCTAGGAGGAGGTGTCTCGGCCCACAACCCAACAGGCGTCCAGCCATGTCTCCTCCCACAGCCTCTGCTTGGAGTTGGGGAGGGGGCGCAGCGGAGGCAGTGAAAGGTACTGGTGAATTCCAGTGGGCCAAGGTAGGGAAGGGGAGGGGGAGGAGGGGAGGAAGGGGAGGAGGGGTGAGGGGGGTGGGGGCAGAGCCTTCGTTCCACACTCACATCCAGGAGATTTGAAGACTAAACACAGCCTTGGCGACTGGGTGTCTGGGAGTCCAAAATGTAGATTAGGTTTGTTTTCGTTCAGGCGCTTCAGCTTTATCTTTCGACCTTGAGTGTCTCTGGTCTTCATGCTGCTCCAATATTGGCAAGAATTTTAACTTCCAAACCGAGTTCGAATATTCTCCAAGATGGTTTCAATTTCACGTAAACGTTCAAGAGTCGTGACTTGCTTACACTTGAGTTCGTTTATCACATGAGTCTGAGCGTTCAAAGCTCGGCACCGTCCTTCAGTGACGATAGGCAGCCTTCCCAATGCAGCTGCTAGCGTCTTCTACACTTTGTGATAGATCAGAAAGCCGCCAGCCCCAATCAGCAGCATACCTGCTATCATGAATCCCAATATGTAGAGGTCCTCCACATCCTCCATGGAAAGAATGGCCTCCAGGAACCCCAGGAACCCCAGGGACCTCCAGGGACCTCCAGGGACCTCAGGAATCCAGCATGTATCCGGCTGCAAACGTCCCATTGGGACATGCAGGCTCTCCTTTGCCCGATCTTCGTGTTGTAAAAATTTGGTCGATCGCATTGAGAGACCAGCTGATCAATTCCATGGTTCCGGTTAAATTCGGATGGGGGTGTCAAGAGAGTCTCTTGTTAGATCTGACACGAGACGGTACAGGACGGGAGCAGCAAGCGGGGAAGACGAGGGGGAGAGGAGAGAAGAAGGAAGCGTCCGCCTTCGCTGAGAGCCGGAAGAAGATATGTGACGTTACAACAGTCGTCTCAGCCTGGCTTGCAGATCGAGATCTTATGAATCCTCTGTTGTTGTTTACATCCTCTAATTTGCACTTGTTTAGTTAACTGTTATTTTTTGCAGCCGCAGAGCTGCAGCTGCAACTTCCGTGTTTGTTCTGCGAGAGCGAATGCTCCGGCGACTTGTCCCGCACCTGAGTGCGCCCCGGCTGGCTGAGGCACAGACATGAGAGCCTTGAGCTTTCTGCTCAAATGCAGGAGCAGCCACTCCACTCCGGCGCTGATGACGCTCCAGCAGCTCTGTGCTGGAACACGGAGGCTCCGAGCTCCGAGCTTCTCTGCATTGCGTCCGCGGTCCGTCCCCACGATGTAGCGGTACCGACCGCGGTTGAACAGAATGCTGACTGCCTCTGCCTCGCTTTTGAACAGAAACCACAGACCCACGGAGGACTGCGCGTGCCGGCACGCGGAAGCACATGGAGCGCCGCGCGTGCCGGCACGTGGAAGCGCCGGCCGCGCACCGTGATTCAGAGAAGCTCGGAGCCCCCCGTGTCCCAGAGCCGGGCAGCCACGCCACGGTGCGCAGCACACCCACGCCACAGCACGCAGCGCACCCATGCCACGGCGTGCGCTATGCTGCAAACAGAAAGCATAGCGGTTTCATCGGTTTCCAACACGATGCAAAGTCCCGAGCCCCACACTAAAGTTGAGCAGCAAAGAAAAGAGGGAAAAAAACCCAAAAAACAACCAGAGCAAAGCTGACCACACTGACAGAGGCTTCATCCAGCCGACACATTAACACATTGAGGGCGTGTCGTAAATCACTGACCAATCAGCAGACAGCTCCTCAAACCCAGACCCGTTCCATGGTCCTGGTCCCCCAATGGAAGGGGAGCGGAAAAGCGGCCGCCTGGAGCGGTTGTTTCCGCATTCCTGTGGTGGAAACGCGAACCGGAATGGACTATACCGGTCTATCCCCACACTTTTTGTGCGGTGGAAATGGGGCTTATGTGAGCCACAGTATTGGTGCTGAATGAAAACACATTTTGCATTCCTGGAGCATCTTTGGAGTCACAAGACTGAAGATGTAAAGACCTGGGTGGTGAAGTATTTCATAAACCCTTCTAGACTACAGTACAACACGACTTGAAGTAGTATGTTATTCTTGGAAAGTCTAGCATTTATACAGCCCAAAGGCCACACGGTGAGATAGTAGGACGATTATTGTTTAATTAGAAGCCTCTCTCGGTGGAGTGTGCATGTTTATCTGTATGTATGCTCAGTTGCTCCCACAGTCAAAAGAGCTGTATTATTTATGCATGGGGGGAAGGGCTTTAAATATTGCATTGCTCCACAGCTTACCTACACATGGGTCAATGTTTCGGATAAATGGATGTTTCAGTGGTGTAGTCGAACTGTAGTATTACAGAACTATAGACCGATTTTCACTAGTTTTTCATGCCACTCTTTCTAAAAAAAAATTAAATTGACACCACACCACTACTTGACACCACTGTGTGTCATGTAGAACCTTTTCTATTGCGAACTTTGAAACTTGCATGGTACTATTGTTGCGCACTGCCTGTAAATAAATCAGCATCATTGAAGCAACCGACCCAAGACTAGTCATGGTAAGCAACACAGGAGCAGAATCAGTGTGAGTTAATGCAAACTTTATTATCATGTTTTGTAAATAAAGTCACTGGGTGAAAAAAATACCTCTATGATGTGTGAAGCTCTCTCACAACCGGGGTCAGACGGAACTGTCCTTGGTGTTGAACAGATTTCTATCTGCAGTTTCACGTTTGGCCTAATTTTACAACTGTCAGTTCAAACATTCATTTTAGTGCATAATGTAGCCTTTTCACAACATTTTATAAATTATCTTAAGTTACAGAGTGACTCTTGGATAAATAACTATATTAACCTGATTACGTTGAACATTTTCCACAAAGCTGTTCCTGTGATGAGAATCGATTTTAAGCCCTGAGGCACATTATTCAACATGAGTGAACCCACACCAACACGCAGAATACAACAATCAAATTGAACAAATACTTTTTGTGAAAATCCAACAGCTGTGCTATTGGGCAGTGTTATTGATGAAACCACATCTTACCTCGATGTACAGGGACCCAAATGAGGCCGTGTGCTAAGGTGTGTTTTTACTGAAGTGCCTAACAAGGCCTGGAAACTCCAGCCTGTCCAGAATGTCGCTGCATTGAAGCCATCATGTGTTTTGACACTAAATAAATCAAAATCCTCAGTAAATAGACTAATAAAGTGTTTTGCAACCATTGTCCTCATACATATTCCCACAATATATTCTACCCAGAAGGTCCAAGCAGATTGTTTTTAAATGTTTAAAGTTATTCCTGAGAGAAAGGTGCAGTGGCTCCATCCACTTTTAATACCAATGGGGAAATTCCATTTCCACATTGACCAATTATAAGGTCTGGAGGTGTGACTTCTTTTGCCAAGTCCACCTCTCAAACCTCTAGGCCACACGTGTCGAACTCCGGTCCTTGAAGGCCGCAACCATGCACGATTGGGATGTCTCCCTGCTTCCACAATCAGCTGATTGCAAGGAGCAGCTCGTTCTCTGGCTTTGTGCTGAACTTGTGATGAAGCATCAGGACATTCAGTGGAGGGAGACGTGGAAAACATGCAGAGCTTCGGCCCTCGAGGATCTGAGTTTGACACCCCTGCTCTAGGCCACCACACTGCCAAAGCTGATGGTGTTATTTAAAGTTCCGTCTCTAAATAAACAGGTGTCCAAAATGTGTCTCTGTGTTTGTCCCGTGATTTGACCTGTAACTTGTCCAGGATGGACTCAGCCTTTTGAAAAACGGAGGGTCTGGTCAGTAAACATTCACTGGGTATGAATGTGACATTGTCCACACACAACTATGAAATGGTGAATGTACTTCAGCTATAATGTTTCTCTGCTGACTTTAACAACCTCACAAAGTACTTTCTTTCTCCGTCCTTTTCTGTCCTTACATCCCCTAACGCCAACCAGAGCAGCAGAAAGACTCCAGTCCTCTCATCTGGCTCTGCAGGTTTTCTTCAGCTCTGAGCCTGGTTCCGCAGAAAGTCTCCTACTCGGAGTCTGGAGGCCAGTATCATAAGCCGATGGAGCTAATGCTAATGTTTGCTCATACTGTGTATGAAGACAGTTGACGTTTGGACAGTTCACCAGTCAAGATCCATTACATTCACCCATTCACCCACAAACACTTTGAAGAATGTGGGTTTGAATGTTCTGCAGAGAGACAGTTCTGCACTTCACAGAACAAAGGCTGGACTGTGGGAGTCCCGGCCGGATTCATACCTGCTGCGCTCAGTACTGGGCAAACAGAAACTCTGCTTTATGCTGCATCTTCAGCCCTCCATCCATCAATCCATGTTGAAGGGAGTCCTCAAGATCATCACAAACCTTCAGTGTGGTTAAAATAAAACAGAAAACATGTCTGAGGATGTGATTTGTGGTGTTAATTTGGGCCCCGTTTACACAACAACAAATAGGAGTGTATCCACAAAACTTTTGGGGGGTCCGTTTACACAAAGGCTATAGAGTGCTCTTACTGTGCAACTCTCCCGCTCCCTTCTCACAGTGGTATGACTCGCGGCCCGTATTCTAGTTTTATCCTCCATATAGTAGTTTAATATTTGAGACGCACCCCTGATAGCATCTGATGCGTCATCGGCCCATGCGGGTGTCGGGTGCTATAGTGGTTTATATAGTATATTGTTCTCTGCACACACGTTTGTGTAGTTTCATTTCAAAATCAAGCAACAGCGCCCTCTTATGGCCCGACATACTAACTACATCGTTGTCTCTGTCCGTTGCTGCAATGTAAACACACTCCTTTTTTTTATGGATTAGGTGTTGTCATGTGAAACGTTGTCATGTTCATCAGCTGTCTAATTAAAACAATGTTGGGATCTGGATTAGCAGTGGAAATTGTTCGTCATCCCTGTGACATGGTCAGTAGGCCGTGGACTGCTAAAAAAACAATGTCAGGATAACAGACTATTATTTACACTGAAACTGGGAGTGTTTGCCAAAGGATGATCTTATATTTGTGCAGATACCGAGCAGATGGCAGTTCTGAATAGGAGCATGTGTAAACATTGTCCACAAATACAAGGGAGATGTTGAGCCCCAAGCCATGCTGACACAGGTCAGCATGTGCACGGCCATGCACACATTTTAGAATCACACACACTTTGTATGATACAAGAATACATCAAGCGCATCAGCTCTACTAGCAACTTGAAGCCAAAGACCACAATGACGCACATGAACAAGAAAGATATAATAATGAGTGCACCTCCTAGATCACACAAAATACTCAGAGCAGTCCACAATCACTGATTGATCAGTGATCGATCAGTTTACTTAAAAAATTTAAAACTTTCAACCAATTATATATATTTTTTATCCCCTCCACCAACATGTCCAACTTCATGAGTACAGTTTGTTGTGATGGCTCAACACTCCATCCAGTCGCTACATGGCAAACGAGGAAAAATCACCGGGGCCCGGTTGTTCAAAATGGGGTTATTTTAACCACAGGTTAAGCCTTAACAGCCAGTTAAAATCTTAATCCCCCATTAGCTAACGACCCTTAAATATGTGTTGTTTAAAACATGGTTAGTCATCACGTTAGCTAATGTCGCTGTCAAAGTTAACAGTGAGGTTAAGAACACTCTGCCCAAGGATCCACCCACTTTCAAGTCTCCGTGCTTCCGCATTTTGTCTTAAAAATAGTGGTGAGAGAACAATATAAAAAGTGGACTGTACGTAGCCCCAGAGTGGACATAGAGATAAAAATTATAATAACGCATGGGAATGAGATAATAACTCACTACCTCAAATTAATGAAGCAATGTAACGAGATAATTGAATTCTTTACTTGTGGCTACGAAGGGAGAGTCTGCATGAGGCTGCATTGTTCCGTTTTGAGATGCTCCACAGCACTTCTTTATAATAAAGCAATATCTTTGGTTCATCAGTAACTAGGAAGCAAACTACATACTACTGTGAATGAAAGCTTAGATTTTTTGCCATAAAATGTGGCTTTTAATGACGCTCCGTATGAAAGAAAACTTCGTTCGAGCTGCTTTCTATCATTCTACACCTCCATTTCTTCTGATGTTGAAGCATTTGATTCACACACGTCCAGAATTAAAGTGAAAGGAGCAGAACTTTACTATGTAATACCCAAGTGTTGAAAAATAATCCCCAGCTTCATTTATTTATGGTAAAGAGGGAAGACATAATTCCGCTGAGAATTAGATCCTCTCTTTTTGGACCAAGGTGAGTTTAACATGTCTGTATTTCACAGGGTTTATTTAGAAAACACAAATATCTAATGTGGTTCGTGGAAGCGTCCATAACAGCAAATATGACTGTTGGTGAAAAAATATAACACGAGGAAATGAAATAGTAACTTGGTGTCTCGACTTATTCATTTCAGGTTACTAATTATTGGCTAATTTCCATGCATTATATGTATATATATATATATATATATATATATATATATATATATATATTCTACCGACACATCTGTGCGGAGTATGGTCTGGAAACCCCAAGGTCACAGTGGGAGACCCCCCAAAGGTGGTGGAGAATGACCGATGAAGATCCTGTGGGACTTCCAGATACAGACAGACAGGATGGTAATGGCGAACCAACCAGACATCGTGGTGGTTGATAAAGGGCAGAGGAACGCCGTGGTGGTGGATGTAGCAATACCAAGTGATGTAATATCAGAAAGAAGGAACATGAGAAACTTGAGAAACTTGAGAAATACCAAGGGCTCAGAGAGGAGCTGGAGAGGCTTGGAAGGTGAAGGTGACAGTAGTGCCCTCGGGGCAGTAACCCCCAAACTGGAGGAGTGGCTACAGCAGATCCCTGGAACAACCTCGGACATCTCAGTCCAGAAAAGTGCAGTACTTGGAACAGCAAAGATACTGCGCAGGACCCTCAAGCTCCCAGGCCTCTGGTAGAGGACCAGGACCCTCAAGCTCCCAGGCCTCTGGTAGAGGACCAGGACCCTCAAGCTCCCAGGCCTCTGGTAGAGGACCAGGACCCTCAAGCTCCCAGGCCTCTGGTAGAGGACCCGAGCTTGGAATAGAAAAACAGGTGACCGCCCGCGGAGGGCGAGAGGGGAATTTTTTAGATATGTATAATTTTTATTTATTAATTTATTTATTTTTGGAGGGGGGGGGGGTCCATCGCCTCTTTTCCCCCCTCGCTGGGGGGGGAAGGAGCACAAGCTTGTGCAGGAGGTGGAGAGATACCGTCTAGATATAGTCGGGCTCGCGTGGGCTTGCTTATTACCCCACAGCTCAGCCGCTACGTGTTGGAGCTCACCCTGGTGAATGATAGGGTGAATGATAGGGCCTATGCCTTCAGCTAGAGGACAGGTCTCCATCTGTTGTCTCGGCCTATGGACCGAGCAGCAGTTCAGAGTACCCAACCATCTTGGAGTCCCTGGGAAGGGTGCTGGATAGTGCTCCAACTGGGGACTCCATTGTTCTCCTGGGGCACTTGGAAGGGGGTAATTTGGAAGAATTGCCTCTTCTGTGCGAGCCACAGTTTGTCCATAACGAACACCATGTTGGAGCACAGGGGTGTCCATAAGTGCACATGGCACCAGGACACCCAAGGCCAGAGGTCAATGATAGACTTTGTGGTCGTGTCATCTGATCTCCGGCCACGTGTCTTGGACACTCGGGTAAAGAGAGGGGCAGAGCTGTCAACTGATCACCACCTGGTGGTGAGTTGGATGCGCTGGACTGGGAGGAGGCCAGACAGACTTGGCAGGCCCAAACGTGTTGTGAGGGTCTGCTGGGAACATCTGGCCGAGCCCTCCGTCCGCGCAGTTTTCAACTCCCACCTCCGGGAGAGCTTCTCACAGATCCCGAGGGAGGTTGGAGACATTGAGTCCGAGTGGACCATGTTCTCCACTTCCATTGTCGAAGCTGCTGCTCGGAGCTGTGGCCGCAGGGTCTCTGGCGCCTGTCGTGGCGGCAATCCCCGAACCCGGTGGTGGACACCGGAAGTAAGGGATGCCGTCAAGCTGAAGAAGGAGTCCTACCGGGCACTGTTAGCTCATAGGACTCCCGAGGCAATCGACAGGTACCGGCAGGCCAAGCGAGCCGCAGCCCGGGCTGTGGTGGAGGCAAAAACTCGGGTCTGGGAGGAGTTCGGAGAGGTCATGGAGGAGGACTTTCGGTCGGCCTCGAGGAAATTCTGGCAAACCGTCCGGCGCAATAGGCGGGGGAAGCAGTTCTCCACCAACACTGTTTACAGTGGAAGTGGGGAGCTGTTGACCTCAACTGGGGATATCGTCGGGCGGTGGAAGGAATACTTCGAGGACCTCCTCAATCCCACCACCACGTCTTCCATTGAGGAAGCAGAGGCTGGGTTCTCAGAGGTGGACTCGTCCATTACCCAAGCTGAAGTCACTGAGGTTGTTGTGAAGCTCCTCGGTGGCAAGGCACCGGGATTGGATGAGATTCGCCCAGAGTTCCTTAAGTCTCTGGATGTGCAGGGACTGTCGTGGCTGACTCGTCTCTGCAACATCGCGTGGCGGGCGGGGACAGTACCTCTGGACTGGCAGACCGGGGTGGTGGTCCCTCTTTTCAAGAAGGGGGATCGGAGGGTGTGTTCCAACTACAGAGGGATCACACTCCTCAGCCTCCCCGGGAAAGTCTATTCCAGGGTACTGGAGAGGAGGGTCCGGCCGTTAGTCGAACCTTGGATCCAAGAGGAACAATGTGGTTTTCATCCTGGTCGTGGAACACTGGACCAGCTCTATACCCTCCACCAGGTTCTCCTGATGGTGGAACACTGGACCAGCTCTATACCCTCCACCAGGTTCTCCTGATGGTGGAACACTGGACCAGCTCTATACTCTCCACCAGGTGCTCGAGGGTTCATGGGAGTTCGCCCAACCAGTCCACATGTGTTTTGTGGATCTGGAGAAGGCGTTTGACCGCGTCCCTCGAGACGTCCTGTGGGGGGTGCTCCGGGAGTATGGAGTCCGGGGTCCCTTGTTAAGGGCTGTTCGGTTCTTGTATTGTATAGGAGTAGGATTTTGGTTCACATTGCCGGCAGTAAGTCGGACCTGTTCCCAGTGCACGTTGGCCTCCGGCAGGGGTGTCCTCTGTGACCGGTTCTGTTCATCACATACATGGACAGAATTTCTAGGCACAGGCGGGGGCCGGAGGGGGTCCGGTTTGGGGACCACAGGATCTCATCTCTGCTATTTGCAAATGATGTGGTTCTGTTGTCTTCATCGAAACAGGACCTTCAGCGTGCACTGACACGGTTCACAGTGAAGCAGCTGGGATGAGGATCAGCACCTCTAAATCCGAGGCCATGGTTCTCGACCGGAAAAAGGTGGCTTGCCCCCTCCAGGTCGGTGGAGTGCCCTTGTCACAGGTGGAGGAGTTCAAGTATCTTGGGGTCTTGTTCACGAGTGGGGGAAAGATGGAGCGTGAGATCGACAGGCGGATCGGTGCAGCGTCTGTAGTTATGCAGACGTTGTATCGGTCCGTCGTGGTGAAGAAGGAGCTGAGCCAAAAGACGAAGCTCTCGATTTACCGGTCGATCTTCGTTCCTACCCTCACCTATGGTCATGAACTATGGGTCATGACCGAAAGAACGAGATCCCGGATACAAGCGGCTGAAATGAGCTTCCTCCGTAGGGTGGCTGGGCGTACCCTTAGAGATAGGGGGAGGAGCTCAGTCACCCTTAGAGATAGGGTGAGGAGCTCAGTCACCCTTAGAGATAGGGGGAGGAGCTCAGTCACCCTTAGAGATAGGGGGAGGAGCTCAGTCACCCTTAGAGATAGGGTGAGGAGCTCAGTCACCCTTAGAGATAGGGTGAGGAGCTCAGTCACCCTTAGAGATAGGGGGAGGAGCTCAGTCACCCTTAGAGATAGGGGGAGGAGCTCAGTCACCCTTAGAGATAGGGTGAGGAGCTCAGCCACCAGGGAGGAGCTCGTAGTAGAGCCGCTGCTCCTCCACATCGAGAGGAGCCAGCTGAGGTGGCTCGGGCATCTGTTTCGGATGCCAACCCGAACCCTTCCCCAGGGAGGTGTTCTGGGCATGTCCCTCCGGTAGGAGGCCTCGGGGCAGACCCAGGACACGCTGGAGGGACTATGTCTCTCTATGGCCTTGGAACACCTTGGGGTGCCACCGGAAGAGCTGGAGGGAGAGTCTGGGGTGAGGGAAGTCCGGGCTGCTCGGACTGCTGCCTCCACGACCCGCCTGGATAAGCGGCAGAAAATGGATCGATGGATGGAATATTTCTGGATGTTGAACTAGAACTATGAACTGAACTAGTTCATTTTAACATTTGTGAACTGAACTTTGAACTAGTTCATGTAGAAACTTTCCCAACAGTGGTATTGACATATCAAAGTTAAGTCCACGGTACATCCTATCCTTCCTTTGTTGAACTAGCATCATGAACGCAGCGCTGCCAGTGAACGCCATGGTGAGAGTTCACCACACTGTTAAAGAGCTAGTGAGGTCCGTTGGCGCGTTAACTTTAAAGTCAAGATAGCATCTGGTTAAAGTTAACTGAGTTTTGAACAACAAGATAACAGTGCTGTTAAGGTTAACGGTCAGTTAAATGTATTTAATGGCTGGTTAAACGATAACCAAGTTTTGAACAAGCGGGCCCAGATTGTTCAGAACCAAACAGCGTTGAATGCACGTGATAACTTTATTCCAATACTCATGTTTGGATTTGATTTCACACACAGTATTAGTTGATTATCTGCAAAATGCGCTGTATGGTTTTGCAATTTCACAGGTTTCAATTTATGTTTCTTACAACATATGAGATGACTTACATATCATATTTTGCCACTTAATCATCCTACTCCAATTGTAAATACTGGTTCAGTGGCAAGAATCCAATGTTCTGTTGTAAACTGCCACATACTAGATGGCAACAATGATAACGGAAATGTAATAGTTGAAAACTTGAATTCAATCAGAGATAACAAGTACCTGTCATCAGAAGGATAGGAAAGAGTGAAAGAGGAGAATATAGTGTTAGAAATTAGTTTCTAACACTGTATTCTCCCCCTCCTCCCACCCTCCCTTTCCCGGACTCTCTGGCCCACTGGAATTTTACCAGCACCTTTCATCATCTTTGCTTTCACCTTTCAGTCTGGTGGACAACATCTAGGGAAATAATAATGAGGAACTAATACATAAGTCATTTTCAGCAATAGTTATTTTAATTTTCAAGGTGCAACTGGTCATTTGTTAGTTTAGCTAACTCAAAAAGTATAAAGTATGCCTTGATATAAACATTTAACCAATTGGAATGTGTTATTTAGACATATATACTATATTTTTAATACTGTAAATATTGTAAATATCAATACTACTATGTCACCCCCTGTATTTCTATGCATATATACTGTATAAATATACATTTATCTAATTATCAATGCATATATACAAAATTTAAAGTATTCTCTTGTGTGTAACTATCAAAACTGTCTAAGTATTTGTGCAATGTTGAGCGGCTGTGAATTTTCTCATGTGGGATTAATAAGGTCTAATCTTATCTTATCTCAAATGAATGCATTTACTGGATGTCAGGTCTAAACCCCTGAAATAGGTAAATAAAGAGAAGACACGTGAATCAAGAAACAATCAAGGACACCAAGTTCACCTCACAGGGTTCACCCAGAAGTCTTCACAGAACGCTCTCTACCAGCCTTCTTGATTGACAGCTCAGTGGGCGGGTTCACAAGTTGTAAACACACTGGTTCAAACTGGGTCCTGTGGTCTGTCTTACAGGATCGGAAAAACACAACTAGTTCGAAGGGGGAGAAACACAAACACTTAACAGATAAAGATCTCATGTGAACTGCAGGGCTGCAGTCCGCTGCACTCAAAGGTCTGCACAGAATTTGCACAAGCATGAACAAATGATAATGAAACATTTCTCCTTACACTGGAATATACACTGAATATAATGTGACTTGGATTTGATTGAATATATTACCCTTTAGTGTTAACTGTAAAGGGTATTCTGTAGGATAACTATATTTAAACTACAAGTAAATTCACTAAATACATATTCCAATGTTTATTTTATTGTTTTCCTGAGCTGATTCTCCAAGAGCAGAGACGATGACAAGAAGCGTGGCAGAAAAGATTGTGAAATACCTGCTTTTTTCCTACAATTTCTTCATTGAATAGAAAAATCCAGACATTCCAATATATGAGAGACAATAGATTTATTTGATAAAGTATTTTCTGTTTACCTATAAACTCCGAATTTTAATCGTGATTACGATTATGGCTCCAGACGATCTCAAAATTCATAGAATCGAAGAAAAACAATTATGTTGTAGAGCTGATAAACGGGAGTTGAAGGCGACGTGTTCAGTAAGGAACTACAAACTTGATTCTCCATTCAACCACACTTCTCAGTAACTCCTTTCTTTTCTCTCTCTTCAACATGAGAGCGCAGCGCACAGTCGCACACCAAAATACATGCGACAGGAAACCCTGCCTCTCTACAAAATAAAGTTCCCCACTGTGGTGATAAGTTAAGGTCATAATTCACCCAGTTACCATGGCGTGGTGGGGAACTTAATTTTATAGAGGCAAGGTTTCCGAGCGGAAGTAGTTTTGTTGTCACACCATGTGTGCGCTCCGTTGAGAGATGAGAGAAAAAATGAGTTTCTGAGAATTGTGTTTGAATGGAAAATAAAGTTTGGAGTTCCTTGCTCAACACGCTGTCTTCGACTCCCGTTCATAAGCTCTACACCACCACAACTTTAATTTGGACCAATTTATCAAAGTATGTATGTTGGAATTATTTATTGAAGTATATCTATCTCCCCCTTGAACTGCAACCTTATCGTGGTGGGGGAGTTTGAGCACCCGAATGACCTTCGGAGCTATGCTGCCGGGGGGCTTGCCCCCCCAGTAGGGTCTCCCAAGGCAAACAGGTCCGAGGCGACGGGTCAGACTAAAAGCAGTTCACAAGACCCCATGGACACACTCACGAGGAAAAAGGTGACGTCGCCCGGTTTGGCGCAGCCGGGGCCACACCCTGGAGCCAGGCCCGGGGTGGAGGCTCGCACGCGAGCGCCTGGTGGCCGCGTTCTTGCCCGCGGGACTCGGCCGGGCTCAGCCCGAAGGGACGACGCGGGCCCCTCTTCCTCATCCTCCTGTGGACCCACCACCCACAGAGGCTGCCGTAGGGGTCGGGTGCAGTGTGGATTGGGTGGCAGTCGACGGCAGGGGCCTCGACGACCCGATCCCCGGACACGGACTCTGGCTTTTGGGACATGGAATGTGACCTCGCTGGGGATGAAGGAGCCCGAGCTTGTGAGGGAGGTTGAGAGATACCGGCTAGATATAGTCGGGCTCACCTCCACTCACAGCTTGGACTCTGGAACCCAGCTCCTCGACAGGGGCTGGATACTCCACTTCTCTGGAGTTGCCCGCGGTGTAAGGCGGCGGGCTGGAGTGGGCTTGCTTATTGCCCCACAGCTCAGCCGCCATTTGTTGGAGTTCACCCCGGTGAACGAGAGGGTTGCGTCCCTACGCCTACAAGTAGGGGACAGGTCTCTGACTGTTGTTTCGGCCTATGCACCGAACAGCAGTTCAGAGTACCCAACCTTCTTGGAGTCCCTGGGAGGGGTGCTGGATAGTGCTCCAACTGGGGACTCCATTGTTCTCCTGGGGGACTTCAACGCCCACGTGGGCAATGACAGCGAGACTTGGAAGGGGGTGATTGGGAGGAACGGCCTCCCCGATCTGAACCCGAGTGGTGTTCTGTTATTGGACTTCTGTGCCAGTCACAGCTTGTCCATAACGAACACCATGTTCGAGCACAGGGGTGTCCATAAGTGCACGTGGCACCAGGACACCCTAGGCCGGAGGTCAATGATAGACTTTGTGGTCGTGTCATCTGATCTCCGGTCACGTGTCTTGGACACTCGGGTAAAGAGAGGGGCAGAGCTGTCAACTGATCACCACCTGGTGGTGAGTTGGATGCGCTGGACTGGGAGGAGGCCGGATAGACTCGGCAGGCCCAAACGTGTTGTGAGGGTCTGCTGGGAACATCTGGCCGAGCCTTCTGTCCGCGCAGCCTTCAACTCCCACCTCCGGGAGAGCTTCTCACAGATCCCGAGGGAGGTTGGAGACATTGAGTCCGAGTGGACCATGTTCTCAACTTCCATTGTCGAAGCTGCTGCTCGGAGCTGTGGCCGCAGGGTCTCTGGCGCCTGTCGTGGCGGCAATCCCCGAACCCGGTGGTGGAAGTAAGGGATGCCGTCAAGCTGAAGAAGGAGTCCTACCGGGCACTGTTCGCTCATAGGACTCCCGAGGCAATCGACAGGTACCGGCAGGCCAAGCGAGCCGCAGCCCGGGCTGTGGTGGAGGCAAAAACTCGGGTCTGGGAGGAGTTCGGAGAGGCCATGGAGGAGGACTTTCGGTCGGCCTCGAGGAAATTCTGGCAAACCGTCCGGCGCCTCAGGCGGGGGAAGCAGTTCTCCACCAACACTGTTTACAGTGGAAGTGGGGAGCTGTTGACCTCAACTGGGGACATTGTTGGGCGGTGGAAGGAATACTTCGAGGACCTCCTCAATCCCACCACCACGTCTTCCATTGAGGAAGCAGAGGCTGGGTTCTCAGAGGTGGACTCGTCCATTACCCAAGCTGAAGTCACCGAGGTTGTTGCGAAGCTCCTCGGTGGCAAGGCACCGGGAGTGGATGAGATTCGCCCAGAGTTCCTTAAGTCTCTGAATGTGCAGGGACTGTCGTGGCTGACTCGTCTCTGCAACATCGCGTGGCGGGCGGGGACAGTACCTCTGGACTGGCAGACTGGGGTGGTGGTCCCTCTCTTTAAGAAGGGGGATCGGAGGGTGTGTTCCAACTACAGAGGGATCACACTCCTCAGCCTCCCCGGGAAAGTCTATTCCAGGGTACTGGAGAGGAGGGTCCGGCCGTTAGTCGAACCTCGGATCCAAGAGGAACAATGCGGTTTTCGTCCTGGTCGTGGAACACTGGACCAGCTCTATACCCTCCACCAGGTTCTCCTGATGGTGGAACACTGGACCAGCTCTATACCCTCCACCAGGTGCTTGAGGGTTCGTGGGAGTTCGCCCAACCAGTCCACATGTGTTTTGTGGATCTGGAGAAGGCGTTCGACCGCGTCCCCCGAGAGGTCCTGTGGGGGGTGCTCCGGGAGTACGGAGTCCGGGGTCCCTTGTTGAGGGCTGTTCGGTCCTTGTATTCCCGGAGCAGGAGTCTGGTTCGCATTGCCGGCAGCAAGTCGGACCTGTTTCCTGTGCACGTTGGCCTCCGGCAGGGGTGTCCTTTGTCACCGGTTCTGTTCATCATATATATGGACAGAATCTCTAGGCACAGCCGGGGGCCAGAGGGGGTCCGGTTTGGGGACCACAGAATCTCATCTCTGCTATTTGCGGATGATGTGGTTCTGTTGGCCCCATCAAGCCTGGACCTTCAGCGTGCACTGACACGGTTCACAGCCGAGTGTGAAGCAGCTGGGATGAAGATCAGCACCTCTAAATCCGAGGCCATGGTTCTCGACCGGAAAAAGGTGGCTTGCCCCCTCAAGGTCGGTGGAGTGCCCTTGTCACAGGTGGAGGAGTTCAAGTATCTTGGGGTCTTGTTCACGAGTGGGGGAAAGATGGAGCGTGAGATCGACAGGCGGATCGGTGCAGCGTCTGCAGTCATGCGGACGTTGTATCGGTCCGTCGTGGTGAAGAAGGCGCTGAGCCAAAAAGCGAAGCTCTCGATTTACCGGTCGATCTTCGTTCCTACCCTCACCTATGGTCATGAACTATGGGTCATGACCGAAAGAACGAGATCTCGGATACAAGCGGCTGAAATGAGCTTCCTCCGTAGGGTGGCTGGGCGTACCCTTAGAGATAGGGTGAGGAGCTCAGTCACCCTTAGAGATAGGGTGAGGAGCTCAGTCACCCTTAGAGATAGGGGGAGGAGCTCAGTCACCCTTAGAGATAGGGTGAGGAGCTCAGTCACCCTTAGAGATAGGGTGAGGAGCTCAGTCACCAGGGAGGAGCTCGGAGTAGAGCCGCTGCTCCTCCACATCGAGAGGAGCCAGCTGAGGTGGCTCGGGCATCTATTTCGGATGCCCCCCGGACGCCTCCCGAGGGAGGTGTTTCGGGCATGTCCCTCCGGTAGGAGGCCTCGGGGCAGACCCAGGACACGCTGGAGGGACTATGTCTCGCGGCTGGCCTGGGAACGCCTTGGAGTGCCACCAGCTTCCAGCTGGAGGAAGTGTCTGTGGCGAGGGAAGTCTGGGCAACTCTGCTCGGACTGCTGCCTCCGCGACCCGGCCCCGGATAAAGCGGTAGCCAATGGATGGATGGATGGATCTATCTCTCATTGTATTTTATTTCTTTATTGTTTTCAAAAGATTGAGTTTATTTTTCACTACTACATTACATTACATAAGCTATTTCTATATTAAACACGTTCAATAAATGTTGTTCCAAATTCAAAGACATAATCATTATTTCAATATTGCCCAAAATAATCGTGATTATGATTTTTTTTCCAAAATCGAGCAGTCATAGTGTGTGTGTGTGTGTGTGTGTGCGTGTGTGTGTGTGTGTGTGTGTAAACTGCTGCTGTCTGCTGATGAGAATCAGGTAAACCAGAGAATCTGTAATCGGAGCAAACCAGCAATGTTCCTGACTTCAAAATCAAAACGACAAACTGTAAAGGAGTTCAAACATTTCACAACACCAGGTTAAGAAACGATTACTTTTCAAATTAACCTGTTTGTCAAAGACATTCTAAATCGGCCCATAAATGATGAATCCATCGAGAGATGCTCCCACACACTGAACTTGTAAAAGCGAAGTTGGCAGTTGATTTAAGTTACAGTGACTCATCATTAACGAACCCAATGTGTACCACGAACACTCTGGGAGGAATGTCAGTGTAGGAAGAAGATCAGCTGAGCACAGCAAGCCACACAGCACACACTTCCTTCTTACTTTCCATCTGTTACATATGCTCACGCCTCATAATGTCATAATTCAGTTCAGAAGACGAAGGTGCAGCTCGTCATCAGGCCCATCCACTTGTTCATATCAGGCCAACCTTTGACTCATCCTCCCTTCATTTCTTTCAGCTTTTACTTCATAACAGACAAAATTAGAGATCAGTTCTAATCAGCACGACATCAAACATCTCAATAAATGAAGAATTTCAATCACAATCCAATTCATTTAATTTCATTCAATCGTTAGGCAGATGTAGCACCAAGCTCATATCGCAATGATGTGAATAACAACTTCTATAATATAATATAATATAATAATATAACATAATATAAGAGGTTTCACCAGAAACGTCCCAAAAATATGCACCAGCACCCCTACTCGACCCCCACCCGCTCCCCGTGAACAAGACCCTCGACCCCCACCCGCTCCCCCTGAACAAGACCCTCGACCCCCACCTGCTCCCCCTGAACAAGATCCTCGACCCCCACCGGCTCCCCCTGAACAAGACCCTCGACCCCCACCCTCTCCCCCTGAACAAGACCCTCGACCCCCACCCGCTCCCCCTGAACAAGACCCTCGACCCCCACCCTCTCCCCCTGAACAAGACCCTCGACCCCCACCTGCTCCCCCTGAACAAGATCCTCGACCCCCACCTGCTCCCCCTGAACAAGACCCTCGACCCCCACCCGCTCCCCCTGAACAAGATCCTCGACCCCCACCTGCTCCCCCTGAACAAGACCCTCGACCCCCACCCGCTCCCCCTGAACAAGACACTCGACCCCCACCCGCTCCCCCTGAACAAGACCCTCGACCCCCACCGGCTCCCCCTGAACAAGACCCTCGACCCCCACCGGCTCCCCCTGAACAAGACCCTCGACCCCCACCCGCTCCCCCTGAACAAGACACTCGACCCCCACCCGCTCCCCCTGACCAAGACCCTCAACCCCCTCCAGCTCTCCCTCACCAAGACCCTCGACCCCCACCCTCTCCCCCTGACCAAGACCCTCGACCCCCTCTGGCTACCCGAGCCCTGTGCCTGGTGGCTGCCAATCCATGGGCGAAGTCAGTGAAGAAAATACTCCCAAGTGGGATTAATGTAGTACGATGAATAAATACATACAATTAAAAATAAAAAAATACAAAATAAAACGGATATTTCCTTTCCAATAAGACATTCATCATATTGTAGTAACAGTTTACAATAAACTGTGATAACCATGACTGAATGCGACAGTCAAATTATTAATTATTGATCAGGGTTTTTTTTTTTAGGTTTTCTATTATTGCAATAAGCAGGTTTAACAAGCCCTGAGCTTAACCCCGAGCTCTGAGTTGAGTTACACTGAGACAGAAAACACTGAGTTTTCGGTTTCACGACGCCGGATTTTGATCAGTTTGATGAACTCAGAGTAGTTTCACCTGGAGTCAAGCGCGTGCACCACGACTCTAAAAAGACCGCATCAATGGAGCCCCGATTCAACCAGTCACCATGACAACTGAGACGCGGAGGGCGGAGTTTTTGACGCCAGTGGAGCAGGAAGTATTGATCCCATCATATGGCGAATATGAACATATTTAAAAAAAAAAAAATGCAACAGCGCAGCGGCTGCTAGAGAGAGGGAGGCGGCGTGGAAGAAGATTGCTGCTCAAGTGAATGTGTAAGTTCAAACGTCTTTGTCATCACAATATTATTGCAAGGGAATACTACTTGATGGGAGCTTATTAATTTATTTCTTTTGGGTGCAATTCCGCGGGGGAGAAGCCTCTTGGCAGCAGCTGAAAGTGAAATATAAAAACATTGTCCAATCGGGTAAGACCGCTGCCAATTTAATTGTTTATCAATACATTTCTAAACGTAATGTCGATCATGTGTGACATTGTACAGTAAATATCAAGTGGCCATTTGACTGTGAGGTGTTTTATTCCAACATAATGCTGTTTTCAAACACATAAATGTCTTCTCACCCATATCATGTGCTGTCAAATAACTCAGGCTAAACTAACGCAGACTTTACTCAGCCAACAGAAAGAAGGCAGATGTAAAACGGGTGGTGGCCCAGCACCTCCACCTTTAACAGGTTAGTTTTACCCTACTGATGATGTGTTGTTGCAATAGTATTTCAGAGTCAATCCACCCCACAATATACTTTATTGACTACAAAAACCATGTTACCATGCAGAAATGCAGTATAAAAAGCCTTTGCATCACAGACATACTCTTGTATAGCCACCTTTGCAAATGAAAAAAATCCGATTTCACATCTCTTCAGTTGCTGCGGCTGCTTTACCCAAAACTTCTGAGGGTCAAGGAGGGTGATAGATGTCAGCTTTTCGTGATCTTGAAAATAATAAAATGGCAAACAATATAATCCTGAATCCTGCCATCGAGTTTGTAGTGAAGCGTAGGTAAATTGCACCGGGTCTCCGTGCACTCTGCCTGCTGCAGTGTGTTCAATGACCTCTTGGAAAGTCCATCTTCAAATATGATTTGACAATAAATCTGCAACGAAATGTATTTATCTTCTCCTTTAGTCATTGTAGGTTTATAAAACTGCTATCAAATAAACACAACTATATTTTTGTTTGTGCAGCTAACTACAGATGCAGTCAGCTGGCTGGAGGGTGAACTCTCTGACTAGGCAATCAGAGGGCATGAAAACACTGACGTCATGCGAAGCCTTTCAGAAGGCCCAGTCTCATCAATCGGATTGGTTGAAGCAGACACGTGACCGACACTAGTTTTACACTTGTTGGGATCTCACAAGACCACAGAAAGTTTGTTCATTTCTAAGGAAAGACAATTTTCATTTGTCATGATACACAGTCATGACATATGAATTGTGACCCAGGAATGTGATTGACCATCACACCCAGTGGGGGGGACCTTTTGCCACAGCAGATCCTCCCCCGCTTTCTGCTCACAAGACGCTTCCTCCATGCACTCAGCCAGTCACTGATTGGTTGAAGCTCTCAGGATTCAACACCTTTGAATCCACAACCTTTCAACAAAAGCCTGCAAAAACCAGTCTTGCAGAGAGCCTTGCAGCGAGTCTTCCCCAAGTAGGTGGGTCCCAGCAACTCAGCTCACCCAGCGTAGCATACAGCTAACACTCACCCAGCGTTAGCATACAGCTAACACCAGAGGCCTGCAACCAGGGGCCTTCACTGCTCAACTCCTCTGCTGACCCGACCACGAGGGTCAGACCTTCCCCTGATCCAGAGACCAGCACCCAGAGTCTGATCTCCCATCAACCAGGAAAACCAACCAGTTCCTCCAGGACGGACCAGGGAAACGACGCCTCACAGAACTTCTTTGTGTTTTCCTCACCCAGCAGGAAAACCATCACAGACCTGAGCGACCAGCTCCTCAGTCTGGACAAAAGGAACAACCAGGAGCTGTAAAGAAGGACTCCTGAAACATCAACTTCATCTTCTTCTCCTCAGCCTGCAGAACCAGCAACCACAGTTAGCAGGAGGTGCTAACTACAGGAGAAGACACCAGCTTCCCTCCAGCAGGACAACAACTGAACTCCTTCAAGGAAGTGGGAACAACAACTGGGCTTTACCTGAGATTAGTTAAACCTGATGCTATGATAGAACTGTTTAACTTTATGAAGATGTGTTGATTCTGTTACAGTGATTGAGTTCTATAGATAATGATATTAGGAGCAGTGATCAACCTGTAAACCAACGTTAGCTCTGCCACAGACACAGGGTCTGCATGCTAATCTTTGCTTTACTAACTAGTTAACTCACAATCCTACACATATCACATCAAAGACAACATCACACAGTAACTGAACACCATCTGACGACTCCTGACGTTTTACAAAACAAGTCTCATTCACATCAAGTCATTCTAGAAATGGTCCTTTAGCAGAGACACACAGGAAGCAGACGCTAAAGACTAGCTTCCATGTTCCATTGTTCTCCAGCACATGGTGGAGACCCAGGACAGACTTCCTGCTCTCTGATAACCTCCATTTGAATGGAGTTTCTTGTGATCCGCCATCTTGTTTTGTAGTTCCGTCACACGTCTCTCACACACACACACTCCCTCCACCTCTCTCTCTCTCTCTCTCTCTCCACGCGCACACACACACACACACACACACACACACACACACACACACACACACACACACACACACACACACACACACACACACACACACACACACACACACACACACACACACACACACACACACACACACACACACACCAAGCTGTATATAGGTAGTTAGAATCTGTGTTTATTTGTTTTCATTGTAAAGAAATATAATTTTTGGAATCATACTTGCTGTGTTATTACAGTTTTTGTCAATCACTTTGAGACTAGTTTCAGAACCATCCATCCATTTTCTGTCACTTATCCAGGCCGGGTCGCGGCGGCAGCAGTCTGAGCAGAGTTGCCCAGACTTCCCTCACCCCAGACTCTTCCTCCAGCTCTTCTGGTGGCACCCCAAGGTGTTCCCAGGCCATAGAGAGACATAGTCCCTCCAGCGTGTCCTGGGTCTGTCCTGAGACCTCCTACCAGAGGGACATGATGGAACACCTCCCTAGGGAGGCGTCCGGGGGGCATCCGAAATAGGTGCCCGAGCCACCTCAGCTGGCTCCTCTCGATGTGGAGGAGCAGCGGCTCTACTCCGAGCTCCTCCCTGGTGACTGAGCTCCTCCCCCTATCTCTAAGGGTGACTGAGCTCCTCCCCCTATCTCTAAGGGTGACTGAGCTCCTCACCCTATCTCTAAGGGTGACTGAGCTCCTCCCCCTATCTCTAAGGGTGACTAAGCTCCTCACCCTATCTCTAAGGGTGACTGAGCTCCTCCCCCTATCTCTAAGGGTGACTGAGCTCCTCACCCTATCTCTAAGGGTGACTGAGCTCCTCACCCTATCTCTAAGGGTGAGGAGCTCCTCCCCCTGTCTCTAAGAGTGACTGAGCTCCTCACCCTATCTCTAAGGGTGACTGAGCTCCTCACCCTATCTCTAAGGGTGACTGAGCTCCTCACCCTATCTCTAAGGGTGACTGAGCTCCTCACCCTATCTCTAAGGGTGACTGAGCTCCTCACCCTATCTCTAAGGGTACGCCCAGCCACCCTACGAAGGAAGCTCATTTCAGCCGCTTGTATCCGGGATCTCGTTCTTTCGGTCATGACCCATAGTTCATGACCATAGGTGAGGGTAGGAACAAAGATCGACCGGTGAATCGAGAGCTTCGCTTTTTGGCTCAGCTCCTTCTTCACCACGACGGACCGATACAACGTCTGCATAACTGCAGACGCTGCACCGATCCGCCTGTCGATCTCACGCTCCAGTTTCAGAACCTTGATGTAATTTTTCACAACTCTAGATACAAAACTCACAGCCAAAGATCAAAATGGAACTTTTTTCAAAACTCTAGCACTTTTTTCAATTTATTGGATACAATGCACATAAACCAAAGATCATTTGTCCATTGAACTTTAATCACCGGTTCAAAATGACACAACTTAACAACACAGTACAATCATTTCAAAATGCCATTCACATATTACATTTCTAATGACTCTCTCTTCATTTCATTACAATATTCTAACTATCAATTGATACAACTACTCAAAATGAGAAGTAACTCTTGCATTTTAAAGCATAGTCTTGTAAACTGAGGATGAGGATGTTCAGATCATGAAATTTTCAGGATGATTACAATGATTGACACGACCTGTGACACCAATTCCTTACTGATGATTGATCTGACCTTGCCGTATGACAGTAAGGAAGTGACATCCACAACAACATATGTAGTGATACAACATGGAGCGGGCAGGGGGGCACCATAGAGGTCAAGTAGGAGAAGAAAGAGGAGGAAGAAGAGGAAGAGGAGGAAGACGTGGTCAAAGGAATGGCAGAGGACAAGGACCCAGTTTGAGAGGTGTCCATGGGCCCCGTTGAGAGATGTGGGGGGACGGGGTCGAGGACAAGGACCAAGACGGCAATGGCAAAGAGTCTCCAATGAGATTAGAGCAATGGTTGTTGATCATGTCATCAATCATGGCATGACAATGACTGAGGCAGCAAGAATGATACAACCAAACCTTAGAAGATCAACCATGGCCTCAATCATGAGAACTTTCCGCAATGAGAACCGGTGAGTGTTCAGCTGCACTACAGTAAACCATACAGTATAGTACTGTAGGCTACTCTTACTGAAATTGTCAAATTACTGTACACTGTACAATGTGCAGCACAGAGGAGGAAATGTGACTATTACTGTAAAATGTGTTCTACAGTATGACGACAGGTTCTTCCTGTCAGATTCCTACACAATTGAGACTGGACCCAATAGTGGAGGTAAACTCCTCACTGAGGAACAGGAACCAGTAGTGGAGGTAAACTCCTCACTGAGGAACAGGAACCAGTAGAGGAGGTAAACTCCTCACTGAGGAACAGGACCCAATAGTGGAGGTAAACTCCTCACTGAGGAACAGGAACCAGTAGTGGAGGTAAACTCCTCACTGAGGAACAGGAACCAGTAGTGGAGGTAAACTCCTCACTGAGGAACAGGAACCAGTAGAGGAGGTAAACTCCTCACTGAGGAACAGGAACCAGTAGAGGAGGTAAACTCCTCACTGAGGAACAGGAACCAGTAGTGGAGGTAAACTCCTCACTGAGGAACAGGAACCAGTAGAGGAGGTAAACTCCTCACTGAGGAACAGGAACCAGTAGAGGAGGTAAACTCCTCACTGAGGAACAGGAACCAGTAGAGGAGGTAAACTCCTCACTGAGGAACAGGAACCAGTAGTGGAGGTAAACTCCTCACTGAGGAACAGGAACCAGTAGAGGAGGTAAACTCCTCACTGAGGAACAGGAACCAATAGTGGAGGTAAACTCCTCACTGAGGAACAGGAACCAGTAGTGGAGGTAAACTCCTCACTGAGGAACAGGAACCAATAGTGGAGGTAAACTCCTCACTGAGGAACAGGAACCAGTAGAGGAGGTAAACTCCTCACTGAGGAACAGGAACCAGTAGAGGAGGTAAACTCCTCACTGAGGAACAGGAACCAGTAGAGGAGGTAAACTCCTCACTGAGGAACAGGAACCAGTAGTGGAGGTAAACTCCTCACTGAGGAACAGGAACCAGTAGAGGAGGTAAACTCCTCACTGAGGAACAGGAACCAGTAGTGGAGGTAAACTCCTCACTGAGGAACAGGAACCAGTAGTGGAGGTAAACTCCTCACTGAGGAACAGGAACGGCTGTGGTCAACAAGGTCCAGACAGAAATGACATGAGGCTGAGAGAAATCAGACAGAACATCAGTATGTGTGTGGCGATGTCAGAAGATGGTGTGGTAGGGTGTAAAACTCTGATTGGTGCATACAATGCAGAGATCCTTGCATTTCTTGACGAGTTACGGTAACTCTAGTCTGCAGAACTGTTGGTGTAATTGATGTCATTGTGTGGGACTACGTCAGGTTCCACCTTGCTTCTCTGCTGCAGACATGGTTTCAGGGACTACGTCAGGTTCCACCATGCTCCTCTGGTGCAGGCATGGTTTCAGGGACTACGTCAGGTTCCACCACGCTCCTCTGGTGCAGACATGGTTTCAGGGACTACGTCAGGTTCCACCATGCTCCTCTGGTGCAGACATGGTTTCAGGGACTACGTCAGGTTCCACCATGCTCCTCTGGTGCAGGCGTGGTTTCAGGGACTACGTCAGGTTCCACCATGCTCCTCTGGTGCAGGCGTGGTTTCAGGGACTATGTCAGGTTCCACCATGCTCCTCTGGTGCAGGCGTGGTTTCAGGGACTACGTCAGGTTCTACCATGCTCCTCTGGTGCAGGCGTGGTTTCAGGGACTACGTCAGGTTCCACCATGCTCCTCTGGTGCAGGCGTGGTTTCAGGGACTATGTCAGGTTCCACCACGCTCCTCTGGTGCAGGCATGGTTTCAGGGACTACGTCAGGTTCCACCATGCTCCTCTGGTGCAGGCATGGTTTCAGGGACTACGTCAGGTTCGACCACGCTCCTCTGGTGCAGGCATGGTTTCAGGGACCACGTCAGGTTCCACCATGCTCCTCTGGTGCAGGCATGGCTTCAGGGACTACGTCAGGTTCCACCAGGCTCCTCTGGTGCAGACATGGTTTCAGGGACTACGTCAGGTTCCACCACGCTCCTCTGGTGCAGGCATGGTTTCAGGGACTACGTCAGGTTCCACCATGCTCCTCTGGTGCAGGCATGGTTTCAGGGACTACGTCAGGTTCCACCACGCTCCTCTGGTGCAGGCATGGTTTCAGGGACTACGTCAGGTTCCACCACGCTCCTCTGGTGCAGGCATGGTTTCAGGGACCACGTCAGGTTCCACCATGCTCCTCTGGTGCAGGCATGGCTTCAGGGACTACGTCAGGTTCCACCAGGCTCCTCTGGTGCAGACATGGTTTCAGGGACTACGTCAGGTTCCACCACGCTCCTCTGGTGCAGGCATGGTTTCAGGGACTACGTCAGGTTCCACCATGCTCCTCTGGTGCAGGCATGGTTTCAGGGACTACGTCAGGTTCCACCACGCTCCTCTGGTGCAGGCATGGTTTCAGGGACTACGTCAGGTTCCACCACGCTCCTCTGGTGCAGACATGGTTTCAGGCCCATCCACAGTTCCTCACTGTGTACTTGTCCCTATACTCTCCTTTCCTTACTGGAACCCCATTGAGGAGTTTTTCTCCACATGGAGGTGCAAAGTATATGATCGGCATCCGCATCAACAAGTGACCTTCTTCAGGCCATGGACAATGTGATGACATCACAAGTGACCTTCTTCAGGCCATGGACAATGTGATGACATCACAAGTGACCTTCTTCAGGCCATGGACAATGTGATGACATCACAGCCCAGGTTCAGGCCATGGACGATGTGATGACATCACAGCCCAGGTTCAGGCCATGGACGATGTGATGACATCACAGCCCAGGTTCAGGCCTGACACCAGGCACGGAGGTTCTTTCCAAGATGTTTGGCAAATGAAAAGATCCTTCCAGATGTGGATGAGAACCTGTGGCCCAATCCACCAGACAGGGTCGATGGGGACGACCAGTGATTGTTCCTTTGTTTAGCTTTTTTTCTTACTGTACAGTATCCAGGTGTGGAACACATCAGTTTGTTTTGCAGGACTTTTTTTCTGTTACAGTAATTGTTGCTTTCATTCAACTTGTGTTGTCATTGAGTTTGTATTCATCAATACATTTCAGCTTTGTTCAATGAGTCCACTGTGTCTGTGGTATTCTCTCTACTAATCATTTTACAATGACATTACGTGAAGCACAGGATGAAACATGTATCACATATTTTGTACTACAATATTTAATGGTTGTACGAATGACTAAACAGTGAAACTGTGTGTATGTTGTGTGTGTGTGATTTAAAGAAATGTCTCTATGGTATTTCATGATAAATTAGTTGTTTGAACCAATTATTGTGTGAGTGCAAGCTTTCTTTAAAGATACGAATAGACAATGCAATGTTTTGAACATTGGACAGTCTATGATTCAAGTACTGACTGTTTTGAGTTTTGTATCTGGAGTTGTGAAAAATGACTTCAAGGTTCTGAAAGTAGTCTCAAAGTGATTGACAAAAACTGTTATGTGCACAAAGGTGAATGAAATGTCGACCTCTTCTGTGTCAAGAACTACGAAATCCTTCAATCTTTACTGTTAATTCTGGTAATTGTAATTAATTTAACTATTAATTCAAATTCCTGATGAACTGTTTAGTATATCTTATGAGACTGATGTAACTGAATTGGCTATAATTTCCTGTTAAGACAGGTGGAGCTCCGAGGTATGTGATACAGATCAGATTAATATTCAATAACATAATGAATAACTATCTTTGATCATTATTAATCATTATCGATAGCCAACCACAACATAAATAGTGATCCTTATGAGGTAAGAAATCCATACACACTGAAGACGCCTGCAGAATTGAATCTGAAGGCCTCAGGCAGATTTCTTTACCCAGCAACAGATGATAGCTAAAATGTGATTGGTTAAAAGCTTTCAAGTGGAAGTCTGGAAGCAGCGCAGCCGGGGAGAAGATGAGAAGAAGCAGACATACCATTAGGAATTATTTAATAAGTATTCATGGACAAAATATAATCAACATCAGTCTGTGATACAGTTCTTTTTCTTTGGCCTGCAGAGAAGTCTTGAAGGCCCTGACTGCCCGCCACTGCCATATCCGAGTCCAATGTAAGGCCACTACTATGCATCAGTACTTAATCCACACCAACATGACAGCTGATCAACAACCACAACACATCAAGACTCCACTGTGCAACTTCGCCATCACATCATCTTCCAGTGTTTCACTTTACAATAAAAAACAGCACCAAATGCCAATAGCAGCGCCAATCTAATCCAGAGTAAGTAAAAAAAACAAAAAAGCAACTGGCACTCACCATCACTTGTAGATTAAATCCATCCTGCTGTAAAATGCTGCACAAAGCCTTTGTTGGTCTGAGTTCAGCTCATCATTTCTAGTGTCGGTCTTCCTCTACTCACGATTTACATTTCTTAGGCAAATAGATGCCTTGAAAAAGGCCCTGAAGCAGGTCCGCTATCGTATTATCCAATCTTGGTGTTAAATCAGCCGCCATCACTCCAGAGTAGCAGATAATAACAGTGCATCATCACCACCGGCCAATCAGTCAAGCTCATTTCAATGACAACACCAAGGCTAATGCTTGAAACTCTGCTGGCCCTAACTCGTTCTGTCAATAACACGTCAGAATCTGATTGGCTGATGATACTGTCACTCAACATTTTAACCCAATAGCAGCGTCTTGCTTCCATCAGAGGGTAGCAATGATTTCCTCTGCTCGCCCCAGCAGAGGAAATGAGTTGTGATGCTTTTAGAGGACAGAGGAAAATTGAGCTCCACACACTAGAACCAGTCGTTCTCTGGATAAAGTTGCTAAAGTCACTAATTGTTTCCAGACACAGATTCAGAATCACTTTTTAATTAATAAAACAAAAGAAAAATCCTTTCCTGACTGCACATCACTGTTGTTGTGATAGATTTCAGAGACCATGTAACCTGGAACCAAACCTGGTGGTCCAAACAACAGCACACACTCATCAATTGAACATATTTTGGGCTCGTTTGTGTTAATGGCACTTTACTAGTTCCCAGAAATAAAGCCACAAAGGTAGAAAGTTTTGTTTCTTCACCATATTGGTGTGATGAGCATTGATTCCACTCATTGTTATTCCTTTATCTGTGTTTAAAACATTATTCTTAGTTGAACAGCAAATACAGCATGACAGAATATCATATTCATATAGAGGAAAGTCCAGAGTAGCACTATAGACTGATAAGGAATCTGGTTATTACACAAAATTGAGAGGGAGCTGTTCCTTTTTAAATTGCAACAAAATCTATCAACCTTGACAACCCTTACGATTTCCTATGTCTCTCTTGGACTAATGTTTTGAAGTCATTATTGTTTTACCTGAAATTAATGATGAGTTTTAATCCAAATATATGACTTTTTAAAAAGAACTGATATTTTAGATAGAAATCAGTCTGGTTTCAGGATGAACCACATTACTGACACAGTCCTAGTGAAAAGTGTCAATGACCTCAGGGGTAACATGGACACTCAGAAGCTATCCGTCCTGGTGCTACTGGATCTCAGCGCTGCCTTTGATACAGTCGATCGCCACATCTTGTTAAACAGACTTCAAACCCTGGTAGGACTCTCCGACACTGTTCTTAACTGGTTCACCTCCTGTCTCTCAGATCCTCAATTGTATGTAAGTATGGATACTTGCTCCTCAAGAACACATGGAATCAACTGTGGAGGAAGGTTCAATTTTAGGTCCAACACTTTTCAATCTTTATATGTTGACGCTTGGGGACGTCATCAGGAGACATCGCATCAGCTTTCACAGATTTGATGAAACACAGCTGTACATTGCTGTGTCCCCTGATGACACACGGCCATTAGACACCCTTTTAACTATATTTTAGATGAAACATCATGGATGGCAGAGAACTTCCTCCAGCTCAACAAGGACAAAACTGAGGTTTTAGTTCTCGGTCCTGAAGGCCAGAGAGAGAAGCTTTTACCATCACTGCAGGACTGGAAAACCTCCCAGTGTGTTACCTCGACATTCTTTTTGACTGAGCGTTCTTTTTTATAGTCCCCATATTAAGAACATAACAAAAACAGGATTGTATCATTTGAAAAACATAGCCAGAGTCCTCTCATTTCCTTCTCTGGGCAGCAGGAGGTGCTGATTCATCTTTTTATCTCCAGTGGCTTAGACTATTGTAAAGCCCTGCTTTCTGGTCTTCCCCAGAAAACTCTCAGCAGCCTTCAGCTGCTCCAGAATTCAGGGTGGGAAATTACACCTGTTTTAGAGTCACTGCATTGGCTCCCCGTGCATTTAAGGATTGATTTTAAGATTTTAGTATTAGTTTTTAAATGTCTTAATGGTCTTGGGCCTTCTTAACTTTCTGACCTGCTTTTACAATATGAGCCCTCACGGCCCCTGAGATCCTCTGGCACCAATCTATTACGGGTTCCTAGTGTCAGGACCAGGACCTGTGGTGAGGCCAAGCTCTGTCACTATGGCCCTCGTTTGTGGACCAGCCTGCCGGAGGGCCTCAGGGCCACAGAGACTGTTGGTGTTTTTAAAAACAGGCTCAAAACCCACTTTTTAAATTTAGCATTGAATTAGTTGACTATTTTACTTATTCTTTTTTCTAATTGTAGTTAATGTTTTAGCTTTATCTTTTATCTCATTTATGAATTCATTATAGAAGCTCTTATTTACTTATTTTATATGGGTTGATTATTTTTACTTTTTAATTTTCTTAAATTTTATTTTCATTTATTGATCAATTTTATTGGCTCCTATTTATTTTCCTCCAGTGTCTCCTCACGGGGGCGCTCTTCATCGGGAGTTGAGTCTGGTCTGCCTGTGGGGGCCGTCATCCTAGGGATGGTTCTGTCCTCCGTGGTGGAGCTCAGCCTGTGGTTCACTGACAGTGGTGTGGGCTCCTGACCGGCTGGGTGGGGGCGGTCCCTGTGACGGGGGCCCCCTAGAGCTGTAGGCTGTGGCTCCTCTCAGTGTGGACGGCCCCCCCAGGGTGGTGTTTTCTCTCCTGGACCATCAGTGCCTGGCCATTCTTACATCATCCTTATATCAGTTCTTATATTCTGCTAGGGCAGTTAGGGTTGTGTGGGTGTGTGTGTGTAGCAGAGCAGTAGGTAATGGCTGTACATGCAGTCACCAGGCCCTGAATCAGCAGTTTACCTCCAAAACCAGTGCTTTGACCTCGGAACCAGCAGTTTCTTCTTTTAAACCAGCAGTTTATCCTCCAAACCAGCAGTTCCCTCTCAAAACCAATGGTTTAAACTCTAAACCAACAATTCCTTCTCTAAAGCAGTGGTTTAAACTCTAAACCAACAGTTCCCTCTCTAAATTCTAAACTACCAGTTCCATCTCTAAACCAGAAGTTTACACTCTAAACCAGCAGTTATCTCGCTAATGCAGTGGTTTAAACTCTAAACCAGGAGTTCCATCTCTTAGCCAGTGGTTTAACCTCTAAACCAACAGTTCCCTCTCTAGACCAATGGTTTAACCTCTAAACCAACAGTTCCCTCTCTAGACCAGCAGTTTCCTCTCTAAACCAACAGTTCCCTCTCTAGACCAATGGTTTAACCTCTAAACCAACAGTTCCGTCTCTAGACCAGTGGTTTAAAAGCTAAACCAGCAGTTTCCTCTCTAAACTAACAGTCCCCTTTCTAGACCAGCAGCTTCCTCTCTAAACCAACAGTTCCCTCTCTAGACCAATGGTTTAACCTCCAAACCAACAGTTCCCTCTCTAGACCAATGGTTTAAACTCTAAACCAACAGTTCCCTCTCTAGACCAGTGGTTTAACCTCTAAACCAACAGTTCCCTCTCTAGACCAGCAGTTTCCTCTCTAAACCAACAGTTCCCTCTCTAGACCAACAGTTCCCTCTCTAGACCAATGGTTTAACCTCTAAACCAACAGTTCCCTCTCTAGACCAATGGTTTAACCTCTAAACCAACAGTTCCCTCTCTAGACCAGCAGTTTCCTCTCTAAACCAACAGTTCCCTCTCTAGACCAATGGTTTAACCTCTAAACCAACAGTTCCCTCTCTAGACCAATGGTTTAACCTCTAAACCAACAGTTCCCTCTCTAGACCAGTGGTTATACACCAGCAGATCATCAGCCATACACACTGTAGAATAAAAATGTCCCTGTCAAACAGTAAATGTGCAGCTGTGCTGCAATTTCATTGATCAAAATGTCCATCAATATCTGACACTTGTTCTGAAGTCATTTTTAAAGAAGCCAAGCTTTCAGTCCATCTCCGTCCTTTCAGACAAGAAGGGGTCATCACAATAAACTGAGGCATCACTAAATGGAGCCGAAAACAGTGTTTGAACAGGAACTACGAGTTAAACTCTGGTACTCGGCTGTCAGTGTGCACGTGTCCTCAATCAGAAAGAGTTTGATCATATTCAACTTGTTCGGGAAGATAGGAGAAAATAAAAACATTTGACTATCAGCGAACATAGGGCAGAGCCCTGAATAATGTCACATTCATTTAACTACAAAACTAACTAACCAGAGGTCGGTTTCATACAAACAAGGTAATGAAAATAATCTTCTTTACCATCAGATTTTGTGAAGAAGGCTGTTTTTTTTAAACAGGGATATTGGACAAAGCTATAGCTGGATCTAGAACTGACATACTGTGTTTCTCCAGTGAGGGTCAGTGATGGTATCATAGTCACATCTGAGCCAGATCAACTACTTCAATCAGAACAGCGTGGGGGGACTACAACCACCTGAACCTCCGGGTGACAAGAGCTACCAACAAAACACCTCCAGCAGAGGAACAACCTTCCAGAACCAGACGTTTTGCTGATTCACTAAATAATCTGCTACACTGAAAGTGTCTGTCATTACCTCCATGGAGGCTATGATTGTGAGAAAAAAAGATGTTATCACAGAACAAAGCTTTCATGTTTAGATGTAACATATATGACACTCACATCCGTTAGCTCTCCATCTGACTCCACCACAATATCTAGCCTGATGTCAGACACACAACCTGCTTACAGCAGGTAGATTTACACACTGCTGACATCTGTGCTTCCTGTCTCCAGAAAGCAACGGAGAGGCATCCGATGGCCTCCCATCCCCCTCATCCCTGGTCCCCTCTCCTCCTCCTCCTCCTCCTCCTCCTCATCCTGCTCTTCCTCCTCCTCCCCCTCCCACTGAGGGATGCAGCATCGGCCACAAAACACAAAGAGAGATTCCTCTGGCTTTACCTTTAGTTGCAGGGAGTGATGTGGGCTGGATTCAGTGGAAATGCTGCTGCTCCTAAGCCTTAGCTAACAACATCATGTGACCATTGCTCGAGCTGCCTGGTCGTATGACCAGATTAAGCCAACACAAAGCATCCTGGGATTTGTAGTGAGGATGCAGGCACCAGACAGAGTAGATCTATCTATCTATCTATCTATCTATCTATCTATCTATCTATCTATCTATCTATCTATCTGTCTGGAATAATAAAAGTATTTGTCTTGTTTTTTTTGTCTAACCCTAACCCTCTTCAAATGTAAACCATTGGTACAAAAATAAAAAATGTTATGATCAATACATTACAATAAACATATTTCTTTGCGCTTTTATTTTGACAGCCAACTTTGAACTATGTCCTATTTTCAGAGATGTTATGTTCTGATAACTACTTACTGGTACAGTCACTTGCACAATATGAATTACTAAAACAGACAGCCCAATAATGCCATCTAAACTCTATAGTTTGAAGCATGCCAAACTTTTATATCTCCAGAAACATGACCAGTGATACCAGTAAACCAGAAACCGTTCAATCGAAATGTACAAGTTAGACTTGATTTAACTGCAAATTACATTATTATACAGCTTAATTACTGCAACATTCTGATCCACCCAACTGATCAGAAGGACATTTGGCCTCTCGGTGCATGTGAATGAACAGATATTATGTTTTTGAACTGCTAAAACGACGAAGGCAGAAGTCCTCTGTATATTTGGGAAGATTTAGCAGAGCTTTGAGGCTGACCGGGTGAAAACTTCAGCCCACTTTTAGAATGCTGGCAACCAACAGAAGACTCCGGACTTGGATCCAAACCTGTACTGAAGACTGACAGTGAGCCAAGCAGGAGAGCAGGTCTGAGCCTGACGGATTGTTGTCACAGTCAATCTGAGGCTCGCCCTCGCTGCTTCCACAAGCTCCATCATGCATGTGGACACAATGCAGAGCAACTGACCATTTCTGCTCAAGTCCACATCCCCAACTCCAAATCAACTGCCAAAGTTGAAACCAAAACATTGACATCAAATAGTTATTTTCTGTTATGTACACAATTCACACACATTAAAATGTAGGCGCCAATAATTTCACACAAATCTTAACCACGCCTCTCTTGGATCTGCTTTAGATGCCAGATGAAATATTTCTGGTGGGACAGAGTTTCATGAAGCTACAGCCACTCAATAAATGAGAGAAATTTAACTGAGCAGGGATAGGATTTTCCTTCTGCACATCGAGCAGAAGATTCGGCATCAGGCTGTGAGGTTTCCTCTGAATGTTTGGTCACCCACTAGACTAGGGCGGCCTGTGGATGGGTCGTCTTTCACTATATGTTCAGTTTGTGTTCAGTCTGTGTGTTCAGTTTGTGTTTCTGGCTTGTGTTCAGTCTGTGTGTTTGGCTTGTATTCAGTCTCTATTCAGTTTGTGTGTGCAGTCTGTGTTCACTCTGTGTATTCAGTCTGTATTCAGTTTGTGAGTTTGGCCTGTGTTCAGCCTGTGTGTTTAGTCTGTGTTTTTTTTATGTTCAGTCTGTGTGTTTGGCCTGTGTTTAGTCTGTGTGTTCACTTTGTGTGCTCAGTCTGTGTTCAGTCTGTATTCACCCTGTGTTCAGTCTGTATTCACCCTGTGTTCAGTCTGTGTGTTCAGTCTGTATTCAGTTTGTGTGTTTGCCCTATGTTCAGCCTGTGTTCAGTCTGTGTGTTTGGTTTGTGTTCAGTCTCTATTCAGCCTGTGATTCAGTCTGTGTGTTCGGTCTGTGTTCAGTCTGCGTGTTCAGCCTGTGTTCAGTCTGTGTGTTCTTTCTGTGTTCAGTCTGTGTGTTCACTTTGTGTGCTCAGTCTCTGTGTCCAGCCTGTCTTCAGTCTGTATGTTCAGTCTGTGTTAATTCCCCTCATCTATATGTCGAAGGCTCCCCAAGCAAGACACTGTTGCCCAGACTGCAGCGTCTCCATCAGCCTGTGACGGTGTGAATGAGTGAACGTGTGATTGTCAACATGAAGCAGTTTGGGGACGGAGTGAAATCTATTTTCCTGGCTCATGAGGTGGGACTCACCACAGCAACTGCTCTCAGCCAATAATTGTCTGTGAACATCCATTCATCCATTCACAGGTCGTTTGTCATGATGATGTCACCAGCAGCTACAAAACCACTGCTCCTCTTTTCAGCAGCAGGCTGGAGCCAGTCAGAGTGGAAGAGCATTTAAAGGCTGATCCCACCACATGACCACAAGAGTCAAAAGTTGTATTGTTCGACAGACAGTGAACACACACTGACAGGAGGTCACTGACAACGCTAACAGTCACACTCACTGTGAAAGTGTGTCCAAAAAAGAGCACAGTGGACTTCAGAAAAAGTAAGAAGAATGTCAGTTCAGGGCAACACTAATTGGTTTTCTACTGACCACGTGCTCCCAAGAAATTCTGCTGATTAATACTAAACAATATACATCATTTTACTTAATACTTAATTTTTACATTTACTTTTTGAGGCATCTTTTAAGCGATGGTCACAACCAAACATACTTCAAAGTGCGCACTGTCTCCCTGCAATAACGTGGCCAACATTGGGGGATCCATAGCAGGCGAGTACCGCCTCCGTACAGATTTGGAGCACGCAGACACGCCATAGCAACTTTCTTACATGAGGAACTTTTGCTGCGTTTGGGCTACGGATTCACCCCTGTAAAGGCCAATTCATACTCCATAAGAACAAGATGAAAGTTCGGCAGTGACGTATGCTGCCGAACAAAATGACGTCACTTCCACCGGCAGGCTCCTTCTGGTCGAACAATTTGTGTCTGCAGTGCCGGCCGTCCTGGCCGAACTCTGTAGGAGCCAAAACACTACAGAATGCGTGTTCCAGGTTGCTAATTACTATCAGTCATATTTGAATCATATTTAGGTTATAACATCGCTACTGTCTGAGCTCTGCAGCTTGTTTAATTCCGTGATGCACCTGAACGCATCACTCAAAGCGGTCAGCTCCTGCAGTTAAAACAGGACAAACATCGTGCTCGTACAAAAACTCTCAATTTTAATACTGAAACAGTTCAGAGAAATGCATTTCTGACAGCACAGGAGGTGTGAAATAAACTGCCCTGCTGAAAAGTGAAAATACCACTTCACAGATGTGTGGCTGCTGTGAGGGGTCCAAAATCCTTCAACCTTTATTGTTAATTCTGGCAACTGTAATTAATTGAACTATTAATTCAAATTCCTGGCTAACTGTTTAGTATATCTTTTGAGACTGATAGCAAGGCACCACAGTGACCTTCACACCCTCCTACTGTCTGATCGGTGCGCTGCATATGGCTAGAAGAAAATATGGCGAGAGTCCGGACAGCTGTCCCGTCCTGAGTGAGACTGATCTATGTGGTGATCGAGCTGTTCATGTCGTCTTTGGACCACAGCCAGCTGGTGTCGTCGATGTTACGTCTGATAGAAGACTCTTGTCTTTACCCAATCTTTGTGCTGTCTGTGTGAAACGAGACACCTCACATCTACAGTTAGGAACATGATGATTTTTATAAACACAATGATAATTACAGCTGTCACATATATGCAGTTACCTAGATACTGTAGAAATGTGTTAATAAAAAACTGTCACCCTGCTGTGACGCCCCTCATCGCGAGATGATTTCTGAAAACGTAAATACAGAAAGATAAAATCCCAAACTGTTTGACCTGACTGTTCATTGAGAAATGAATACCAATGTTAAGACTGACGAGCTCACGCATGCATGGTCGAATTGATGGCATTTTGATTTACACATCAAATTCATCACAAATTTATTTGGGCTCAGCAAATTACGTCATTATTATTGTAGAAAAAACAATACAAATATTGTAAATAATGATCTCGGCCCACAACTATTGATCACTAAAACATGAGACTTGAGCTCATATATATATATATATATATATATATATATATATATACATACACACACACACACACACACACTACAGCATTACCCAAACAAACTCACAATTATTTATGGTTGCTAACAGAGCAGTCTTGGGAATCATGTTAGCATACGCCATATGTGAGCATCCGATCAGAGACGAGCCGAGAGGCGCTTCTACGGGAAACCCTTCAACATGGACAGGAAACAGACCAAGCTGCTACCACAGACCAACCACGTCCAACAAGCTCAGGAAGAAATACACTCACACACTCAGGACTGATGCCAGTGCCGTCCTCACAAGACAAATGTTGTATCCCCTTAAGCTGTTCCACAGAGCTCAGAGTGAAGACAATATAACACCATTAATATCATAACACTGTGATATCACTTTGAAACTCTTTTATTGTCCTTTATACTAGATTTTTAAGGCAGGGAGTCCCTTTATGTTAGTGTATAACGAAGGATACATAGCATATAATATAGTATATATTACAGCTGATGATATTGTAACCTGCTATTGTGAGTTTCTTTAAAAGTCATATAATACATTATTGTGATACAAAGTCATATGGAAAATCCAAGATACCAGCTTGGTAGTGTTTGGTAGGTCCAGTTATGTCAAACTCTGTTGGGACATTTAAGCTTTTGGAATCTCACAGCCACCTCATTGCTCTATCACATTATGAGTTCAGAAGTTGCTACCAGAGCTAAAATACAATGACTTACATTACTAAACTAAAGTAATCAACTAAACTGCAGGTGAACTGAGAATGACTCATCTCCAACATAAAAGTGAACAGTGACAGCTTTAGCAGCTCAGACTGAAGAAAGTCAGAGACAACAGACTGAGTTTGGAGACATGGGGGACTAGTGGGATCCAGTTCCACAAGCTGGGGTCTAAACTGGCTGCAGTCACAAGTATATGAGCTGTTTGTAAATGCTTGTCTTCTTGTCCTGGTGACAACTGTGCATTTTTCCTTTTGTATCTGCCCAAAACTCTGCTGCTTCCTGTCAATCTTGTGTACAAAGCAAAGACAGAAGGAAGCTGGATGGATTCATATCACTTATACTTTCAAATGCAAAACAAGCCTGTAAGAACGGATCCTCACGTCTTCTGCTGTGGTCTTTAATTGGACTCCTCTCTTCCTGTCAAGTGAGGGGCAGTTCCAGATGCTGCTGTACCAGAGAGGAAAGACAACTTGTAGGCCCGTGTCTCTGCAGCCAAATCCAAGCCCTGCATTGTTTTTTTCTGGGGAACAGAGACTGAGACAGGACTGGAAAAGAAACAGCATGAAACTGCCTCCCCATTGAATTATGCATGCCTCCATCTGCTGACAGAGGACAAGTCTGTCAGGCATCCTCAGTGTCACCACACACACACACACACACACACACACACACACACACACACACACACACACACACACACACACACACACACACACACACACACACACACACACACACACACACACACACACACACACACACACACACACACACACACACACACGAACACATACACACATGCACACACACAACTCACTTTACTCACACTGATCCATAGTTCATCTCTAACAGACACGATCCCTCAGGTTAAGTTTGCCATTCACTTCCCTCTGGCCTGCTGCTGCTCACCCTCCCGGAACTGGCTGATTTAGGAGAAAACACAAAGCTTGTGTCCATCAAAGGTCCATCATAAAGGATTTTTGAGTGGCTGTTGGGAGGATTCTTCAGTTTGTGAAATCAAGAATCTGGAATCAGTGACTTGTACAATGTGAGAGACACCCACATTATCCAGTTGGTCAGGGGTTCATCTGACAACACAACAATGACCAAAAAATGAGTAGCAGCTGTGGCAGACCTATTTAAAAAAAACAAACAAACAAACAAACAAAGCAATAGAAAACAAAAGAAACCTACATGTAATTTTGAGAAGACATAGTGGCCAGTAGTGACCAGGATGAAACGAGCCATAAAGCTGGTCTGGGATGAACTGGACAGAAGAATGAAGGGAAACCAAGTTCTGCCACTCATGGGAGAACTTATGAGAAAATATTTGAGTTAAAAAAATAAATAATGGGATGAGTGTGTCCGGCTTCTGCATTGACAAATGGATTCAATTATACCTTCATTTGACTTCAATAGTCTGTTTCTTTCTATGCTTTCATTTCAACGTACAATGAGGCAATCACGTCATTGGCAGTATAAATATTTATTCTTGAGGATTGAATAAAAATCCTGATAAAGTAAGGTGGTAACAGAAGGATGATTCCATGCTCACCATCTGCACTTGACTGGGAGTGTGGCTGTCAGCTGTGGTTCACATCTCGTCCATGCTGCATACGGAGGTGGAAGTGGTGGGGTGAGCTACTTGTGCTTCAGTCCTCCCACCCAGATGGTCATGAGAGGAGAGATTACTCATACAATAATCATCATGGAGACATGTAGAGAAGCATCGTGAAAGTGGAAGAAAATGTTCAGCAAACACTAAACGAACCACTCACTCTGCTTTTAATAAGGAACCAATTTATCTCATGAATGAAGTACCCACTCACTATTCTGCTCACTCCTTGGACTGAAGGCCATAAAACAAGAGGCGTTTAACAGCATGAAGTACACAACCTCATCATGACGAATAATAACATCAAGAAGGTTTTTTACCTGACTGATTGGAGATGACTGTGCTATGCAGCACATTAAAATAAACACATTCAGTGGAGCCAAATTGGAACTCTTCAAGAAAAATAAAGGATTATTTTCTCAAAATGGTCAGTGACTGTTTCACACTTTCCTTCCCTTAGGCTATGAAATCAGCTGATAAAGCCATTGTGCACAGCCGACAGGCCGGATGACCCTGCCCAGAGGAAAAGGAAGTGTTTATAAAGCTGTGAGCAGGAGTGAAACACTCTGAGGAGGTTCAAGCAGGTTTCCAGCTAAATGAAGTGTGCATTGTGAATTATACAATATCCATCTTGAAAAACGTCATTCTGGTGTGAGTAACATGTATGTAAGGCGAGCTATCACAGCCACAACTGTCAGTCACTGTCAGTTTGTTATGGCTGGGAGCCGCTGTGCAGAGTTCTGAACCCAGAAGCAGACCAGGTGCCATTAACAAAAGTTTATTTAAATTGCAAGACCTGGGAGACAGGGATTGGAGACTCCGGAGTGCAGAGCACACAGGTGAGAGGACCACAACAGGGAGGAGCGCTGCACTGGGAGAAGGTTGGCTGGGGATGCTCGGAGTGCGGAGCCATGAAGTGCACAAGGATCGCAGTAAGGGGAAGCTCTGTGCTGAGAGGAGGAGCGCCGAGGATACTCGGAGCAAGGAGACGTGGAGCGCACGAGAGAAAGCACTGTGCTGAGAGGAGGTTGGCCATAGGGCGCTCGGAGCAGGGAGTTGTGGAGCGCACGAGTGAAGCTGGTGACTCGGGTGAGAACTCAATCTTCTGACACCGGCCCCGCCTCACTGCAGGGCTTAAGGGGTGGGAAGAATCAATTAGTCAATTACCTGCAGGAGTGTCAGTGAGGGAGGATCCGATGCTGGAGCGAGGTGTGGATCCTCACACAGTTCCTGAAGTGCTCATCAATCTCCATGACTCACAAGAACACAAGACATTTTAATTTTAAAACTTTGAAATTAAATCTTTACAAACTGGAATTTTCTTTTTGGCTTTTCACTTTTGACTTTCAAATCAATTTGTTTGTATGGTATTTATAGACACTGAAACAATCATTAACCCACAGCAAAGCAGCTTTTCTTTGCTGTCTTCTCAATCATATTTTTTTCTGTCTGACACTAAGTTTTTCTCTAAAATCCTTTGTGTTTTCACTCGGATTGCAGGTTTTCCACACTTCTATCCACTGCCATCTTGTCTGTCCTTTGATCAGTGATTCTCATGTTGATCTCAGTCCTCCAGTCTGAAAAGAACCAACTGGAATAGAGATTGAATGAGTACTGGCCAACCAGGGACAAGAAGACCAGCAGCAGCGCAGACACATGGTCCAAAAACAGTTCAAATGTGAATATTTATTCAAGACACAAGAGGTTAAAGTGCATGTATCACATCATCCATATCATTTTCACTCTGTTTACAGTTGATTTCGTTCTATGTCTGTGATGGGATTCTTTGAATAGAGTGGGCCTTTCATCATTTCTGTTCTGTTGTTAATGCTAAGTCTAGACTGACTTCACCTCCTACTGTCAATCTGTCTGAGATTATCTCACCACCGTGTCACACTTTTACTGCTCATGATTGGTCTTGTTTTCTTGAGTCTCTAAAATCATTGACTTAAGGCACTTTTCCAGAGGAACTTCACCAGATTGGCAGGGATGAGGTTTGCCCTGACATACTTAAATTATTAGCTGTTTGTCGCACAACAGTTCCCCACTAGCTGGGGAATTGTTGTGTTTTGTTTTGGTGAGATTTTTACATTTTGTGCTCTTTTGGTTTTTAATTGAGTCTGTTTGTCTGTGTGTGTGTTATGTTTAGTATTCTGAGAGCACGGTATGAGTTTGCTTTGAACCATGACTGTATATTAAAAAAAGCCATTTTCACAACGTCAAATGCCACAAAATATTATTGAAACAATATATAATGATTTCAAAACATGAGAGCATGCGATGGTGAGTATTTTCACGAAGGTTCCTCTCATGTCACACTCCCATTCTGCCAGGCCAATAATCCAGTCACTCTCCCTGTTGGGGGGTTGGACAGCAGCTGTTTTGCAGGTGGAGGGACTCAGAAAAAATATGAGTTTTCATCATGTATGCTGGCCAACAGGAGCGCCTGTCATCTGTTGTTTTTGAAGAGGAGGTGAAGGTCAGGTAGAAGTCACAAGCTGCCTGGACGCCGAGGATAACGAGAAGGAGACGACTCCATTACTGGCTGCCCCTCCTCTCAAGGTCTCCTCTGGTCCCGTCCACGACGGCAGGCAGCAGCAAATCGATACGCACAGCACGGGAGTCCTGGCAAGATGAATAGACTGAGAACAGCGATGTGAAGTGAGGAATGGATTTTAAAGTCACTGTGAAAAGTATTTGCAAGTGGTATAATAAAAAAAACCAAAATAGGATGACAGACAGAGAGAAGGTGATCACTGAAACACTCTTGAGCTCATTGATGGTGTTTATGAAATAATGACCATTTATGAAAGCTGATAAACTGTAATACAAGCAATAAAACATTCCAAACCTTTCCATTTTTTTTGCGCTAATTACATGCGTGTAAGTGGTCTGCAAGACTGTTTATATTTTAATGATCTGTGTGAATGTGGTGATTCATGAAAACATCCAGTGGTGGCAAACGGAAATAATCTGTCAGCCTTGTTCACTGTATTCTTCTCAAAAGCACGAGATGTGTGTGTGTTGGGAGGGGCGGGCGCTGTGTGTGACTGGCCAATCATAGAGGATGAAGACAGTCAGTGACCAAATGAGGATTTTCCTTCAGCATAAGCACGGATATTGACGAGTTTTACTTGTATCATGCTCGTATCCTTTATCTGTACCGGATACTCGTCTGAAAAGATTATCCGGCTCATCCCTAACAGAAAACACTACCAAATACAAATAAAGAAAATACTTAGAATACAGAAAACACTTACAAATAGAGAAAACACTACCAAATAGAGAAAACACTACCAAATACAAAAAACATTACCAAATACAAAAACACTTACAAATAGAGAAAACACAACCAAATACAAAAACACTTAAATAAGGATGAGCGAGTACACCACTATCTCTCTCTGTGTCTGTTCAACCATCTAAATTATCTGTGTCTGTATCTGTACTCGGAGTGGGCGGGGCCTATACAGGAAGTCCAGTGAAACTTGGTGGTGCCTAAATCAGTAGATTTTTTTAAGTTTGAAATTGATATGGATTGTTCAGAAGTTGCTTTATTGTTTATTTGAATACTATTAACAGGAGAGCCTCAGAATTGAGATTCAATGTTTATATATAAAAAACTATATACAGTACATAAAGCTTAGTTTGTAATATTTATCATATTATATTTATTTTTATGAACAGCCACATACAATAAACATTAATATAGCTACTTTGTGTGTTCAGCTATGTGTGTATGTGTGTAAGTGGTCTGTAAGACTGTTTATTTTGTAATGATGTGTGTGAACCTGGTGATTCATGTAAATGTTCAGTGAAGGCAAACAGGGAAATCATATGTCAGCCTTGTTCACAGTATTCTTCTCAAAAGCACCACGTTCAGTACGAGTAAAGTTTTCCAACTGACTTTACACCACCAGCCAAATTAAGAGCAAGCAGACGGTAAAAAGAAAAAAAAGAAAAATGCTACCGGAGTGGAGGCAGTGACCGACGTGACACGAGACATTTTCAGCTCTGTCTTGTCTGTCAGGATTGGTGGTGTGCAGGATTTAAATACCAACTAGACCGGGATGGAAAATTGAAAATAAGGTTTATTCAAGTCTCTCCAAGGGAGCAGCAATCCGTAGCAAGAGGTCATAGAAGCAGAGGTGGGCGTCACGGAGACGGGATCTTCCCAGCAGGACAGAGCGGCGCACACTGGGACTGCACGGGAGAACAAACAGAGGTCAGGACCCTCAGAAGCTTCCAAACACGAAGCGAACAAACTCACAACCAAAGGCACGAGGGGCAGAGTCGAGGTACTGCAGGGTAAACGTAACGATCTTGCGATGAGAGCCTGGGATCCCGGTCCTTAAATACTGGCTTCCCTCATTCGCTTCAGGTGTACATCCTACTCCGTCTGCTCCGCCTACACTCACACACGCCCACACACACACAAAAACAAAAACACAGCAGGAGACATCGGTGGGCTGTGACATTGTCAAATGCACCACGTACGTTATGAAACAAGTTCACCAAGTAACTTTAAATATCATACAAATCGAAATAGAGGTGAGCTGAAGAAAACTTAATGAGTACTGTGGAAAGCAACAGTGACTCTCTTTGTGTGCGAGCTGGCTGCAGAGATGTGTGTGTGTAGGGAGGGGCCGGCGCTGTGTGTGATTGGCCAATCACAGAGCGTGAAAACAGTCAGTTACCAAATGTGGATTTTCCTTCAGCGCGAGCACGGATATTGAGGAGTTTTACTCTTATTATGCTTGTACTCGTCAAAAATGCTCTGCAACAAGTGTCCAGCTCATCCCTAGTTATTAGCACTCTTACCTCACAGTGAGTACAGTCCTGCTTCAGGTCCCATTTCTGTTTCCCATACATGCGTGGGTTCCCAAAGATTCTTCCTGGATTCACACAAATGTCAATAAGTGTGTTTTCTTTAGTTAATCACTTATTTTTGGCAGAAAGACAGAACTCAACCATCACAATTAATACTTGCATAGACAGACTGAGGAACTGACTCTCCTCTGAACAAACCTGTGATCAGCTTCTGTTGGTATTTATTACTGAAACTGAAGATATTTTGCAGGTTTGTGGTGATGCTTCATCTTCAACCATGAAATCATCAATTCAGTCCTGAAGCTGCGATTCCCCTTTAAACCGACTTCTCCCTGTGCTGAACAGAGATTTCATGATATAATAACAGCGTGACCTGCATGTGAGGGATGGACATCACAATGCACACAAGGTATTCATTGCTCTTTAAACTTCTTCAGTTCATCTTATATTTGTTTCCCCTGCAGGGCAATTAGTGTTGCAGAAAGTCTAAAAGCTATAATAACGCACTTACATACATAAAACATTTAGAAATCCAAGGGACGGGATAATAGAGTGTGCTGAAAAAAATATCAGTTGAACTGAATCGGAATTGTAAACTCATTGATGTGAGACAAGAGATTAGTGTAGTCTTGAGAGTCATGAGGAGAAACGTTGACAGATGTATTCATTCTTCCTGGACATCCTGAAGTTGTGGATGAACTCTGTCAGTGAATCTCCTGGTGTCACAACCCCACCAATCTTGCTCCAATTCCACCTCTACTCTTCTGCTCTGTACGGAACAAGCAGCCTCGACATCACTAAAAGCCATCAATTAAAGCTCTGCTCTCTTTTTTCTCTATCTCGTTCTTTCTCTCATCATTTTTCTTGAAAATTAATATACACACGCCAACCTGTGTAGCATCCATATTTATTTCTGTAAACAGTGAACTCAGTATGACGTCATGCCTTCCTCTGCCAATGCGGGTCACCTTGAAGTCGGAAAACATTCACTCTGCGTCTGCTGGAGGTCACAGTTAAAATGTATAGCTGCCGTCTCTCACGCATTGAACCAGAGACTCACGCCACTGATTTGTCATGCTGAAATGTCTATCAAGACATTTCTTTTAAATGGCAGTGTTCAAAACTGTGATGAAAGCCTGAGTGGAGTTTATCTGTAATCTACCTGTTGAGCTTGAGAAAAGCCACTTGTGATTGATTAGTTATGTTGTCAGAAATGTGAGGCATTGAGCTCATGGTCTCAGAGACACAAGGTGCCAGAGAGAAATCACAGCTGATTTGACTTTTATGTATTTATGTTCTTAAACTTTCAGTAATGTTTGCCAATTGTTTTCTATGTGCAGTGAGGACATGTACAGGCATTCCGAGTGCTTTGTGAACATTATTTAGGGGTGTATGTGCTTGATTGATAAACTGTGTCAGCATTTGTTGACCATTGGAGACATTATAGCAGGGATCTCCTATTGTTTATGTGTTTGGATGTACGTAATAGTACACACACACACACACACACACACACACACACACACACCCTTGTTTTCTCTTTGTTGACAGAATTGAAAGTTACAGTAGGTCGATGCATAATTAATGCTGAAGCATTGTTAATTCATTTGAATTTAATTTACTTCAACCTTCACTTGTCTGTCAAATGAAAAACAATTGGAAAAGCCCCCCCCAAAAAACCAAAAACAAACAATCAATAATGCTGAAGTGCTTGTTTCCACTGTGTACTTTGTTCATTCTTCACAGGGTCCAGGGTAAACCAGTTCCAGAGGCTGGCCTCCATTGCGCAGCTGGTCCTGGTGCTTCCCCCTTCCAATGCAGATGCAGAAAGTGTTTTTTGTAATGGACTGTTCAAGACCAGGATGGAACCCTGTTCAATAATTACAATAAAGATTGCTGGCCTGGACTTCCACCCCCACCCAACCCACCCTTCCAGCAATCATCAAGGCCTCAAAGAAAACAACCAGGCACACACATCCTCAGCACGAGGACTGGAGCAGAACTATTTTATAATTTGCAAGATTGTTTGCATAAACAGTTCAACTTTTTGTGTGTGTTTTCAATGGTATATGAGTAGTACTGTTTACAGTTTAGCATTTAAAGTTATTAAATGTGTATATAAATGTTTCTTGCAACATGATGCATATCTGTTTACTGTTAAGGTACTATATTTTAATGCAGGATTCCAAATTAAACATGGACAAAACAAACCATGGTTTGTCTTGTGTTTGGTTGTTGGTAGTTTTCTGTTTAATGTTGTGGTGGGAAAAGGTCTTGACTCTTGATTAAATCAGGGTTTCTCAGCCTCTAGAATCTCAGTGGTGCTAATAGATCCCTGTAGTACCCCATTGTTAATTTAACTCTGTAATCAACCTGCCATCACACCTTGGACCCTACACTTGAGAACCACTGATGTACAGTAAGTGGTAGGGATGCACCGATACCACTTTTTTCCAAAATGAGTAGTGTATGAGTACTTGCATTTGAGTACTCACCTATACCAAGCACTTAGGCCAATACATACACTATTTTGTTCCACAGATGTTTGAACAACATTCCTCCATTGTGATGTACTGACATTCAAAATTTGTTCTTTTATGGCACTTCACTTTTTGGCACTTTTATGCTGTAAGAAAAAAAATTGTTATCAGAGTCTGTGTGTGTGTGTGTGTGTGTGTGTGTGTGTGTGTGTGTGTGCGTCGGAACCGAAACAGGAAGGGTTAACACCTGATACTGGTATTGGTGTATGGGTGCATTCCTAGTAAATACTGTAGTGTACAAAATGTTTTTGCTGTATAGTAATGAAGTTGAATGGGCCAAACTAAATATTTGCTCGTATGCAGTAAAGGTTTAGTTGACCCAAACAAATCTCACTCAAAAGTGAATTTTGAAAAGTTGCGAGCCCTAAAAATGTACTGTGAGTGATCACACAAACTAATCTATCCTACGCAAGAAATCATAATTGAGCATCAAGACCTACAGTGTGAACAAAGCCTTCCTCACATTCGTTAAGCTGATATGTTCTACCATTGTCTAATCACTCCTTTTTCATTTCAGCGCTGGAAGTTTTCAAACTTGGTGTTTCCTCTTTGTCAAAGTACTTGTTCACATATTCAATTCTTGGCTTGTTCCTCGCAAAAAGCCAAGAACTCAAAGTGGCATTGTACCTTTTTTTAAAAATGAGGAAATGAGTTTAGCCTTCAGGAGACATGCTCCTGTTATTGGCAGCTTTGACTTTGTGACAGATCAACAGTGTGTTCTTTTTCTGAGAAATGTTTAATTTGCTGTTATACCCTGATTTTTGAGCATTTTCACCAACACCCCCAAGTCCATGTCAATCATTTTCTGTTTTTGGGGGTTCACAGCACCGTCCAGCATCTCAACTTTGGATCTTGACTGAAAGAATACAATGGAGGAGATACTGTTACGGATGAGAGCCAGTGTACAATGTTCAGAACCCAGGAGCAGATCAGATGCAGTTAACTGACAGTTAATTGGAAACCGCAAGACCTGGGGGATGAAGATCGGGGACTCCGGAGTGCAGAGCACACGGGCGAGATGACTGTAGCCGGTTGGAGCGCTGTGCCGAGAGGAGGTGCGCCGAGGACGCCCGGAGCAAGGCACCATGGAGCGCACGAGGACTGCAGCCGGAAGGGAGCGCTGCGCTCAGAGGAGGTGCGCCGAGGACGCCCGGAGCAAGGCACCATGGAGCGCACGAGGACTGCAGCCGGTTGGAGCGCTGTGCCGAGAGGAGGTGCGCCGAGGACGCCCGGAGCAAGGCACCATGGAGCGCACGAGGACTGCAGCCAGAAGGGAGCGCTGTGCCGAGAGGAGGTGCGCCGAGGAAGCTTGTCGTGAGTGACCAGGAGCGCATGAATGAATCTGGTGACTCAGGTGAGACAGTCAATCTTCTGGCACCAGACCCGCCTCACTGCAGGGCTTAAGAGGTGGGAAGAATCAATTAGTTAATCACCTGCAGGAGTGTCAGTGAGGGAGGATCCGGTGCTGGAGCGATGAGTGGATCCTCACATATATGTATTGAAAATGAGTTTTGGGCTTCATGCTTTGAAACAACATAATGTGCACAAACATCCAGGTGATCAAAATAGAGCTGCTACTCCTTGGGATTGACAGTAGCCAATTACTGTGAACTCTTTTGGCATCTATATAGATGACGCTCAAAATGGTGCCATCATTTTTTTTAATCGACTTCCAAGGAAGCACTGCTCATGAATTCTTATGTGCTTAAACTGTTCTTAAATTTATTAAAGAAAAAAAACAACAACCCAAAAGTTGATGGAGCGAAGAATCAAAGTAAGCAAATCCTTTTAAACCAGAGGAAACCATCACGTGAGTCCTGATTGGAGCTCAGATCAGCTCCAGTTATCTACAGATAACTACATTTGTGGATAATGTAGAAATATAAGCTGCTGTCATGAGAGAAATTCAATTCAATTCAACTTTATTTATATAGCACCAAATACAACACAGAAATATGTAGAAGACAATTACATCGGTTCCTCAGGAACCGATGTAATTGTGTCTCTTGCTGAGCAGGTGAGGGCCAGGGGCTTTTTAAAAATTTTAATTACACCTGTCAAGCTGTCCAAATTATAAAAGTGTCCCTTCCAAGCTAATTAAAAGATGTAAAACAGTGCAGCAGTGTCAGAAAATACAGACTTCAGTAATGAGGTTCTTTATTTGTCACATACACCTTCTTCTACAGGTTTATATGGCTTACTGCTCATTTGGCATACATTTTAAAATACAGGGCAAACATTTTATTATCAAACGTAAAACTGTGTTTACACTCTGACCTGCTTCAATCTCCAACTGTCTGAGAGAATCCTGCAGCCATAATGAAGCAGAGCGAAGGAAGACAAAGACATGAAATGACATGAGCGAAGCGCACGGCACTTTCATAATGTAGAACCTCCAATGTTCCACTCTGAAGTTTGGTCTCTCAGACAGAAGTAAAACATCAGCCGACATGACGCTCGCATTTAACTTATTTATTATTAGCAAGCTTCTCATGCATGAAATGCTCATAAAGATTTAATTTTTCTACATTTAACAAAAGTTAGAAAAGGAGGAGCTTGTGAAATATTAAAGAAGGTAGATTCCTATTTGAAACAATTGAAAGCACTGCCTCCTGAAGCACCTCTGCACATCTTCATGTTCACAACTTCATCTCCTGCAAGCACATTCCAGTCAGCACACGCACACACATGCACGCACGCACACACACACACACACACACACACACACACACACACACACACACACACACACACACACACACACACACACACACACACACACACACACACACACACACACAGACTGCTGTCAGTTCTCTGCTTCGAATGACCAAAACACGGAACCTATTAATTCATGTATCTGTCTTGGTGGCTTGATGTATCTGTTTCTCTATGGTAAATGCTGCTCAAACTCATGTGGCTATGTAACTGCTGTTGGATTGGAATTGTTTAGATGTGAGTGGTAACTCTGATATGCCTGTCCCTCTCTGTGCGTTCCCACCCCGGTCGTGTCCGACAGCCATGCCAGTCTCCATTAACGTCTTCCAATCTCTTCCTGCTCCTGAAGCAAAAACTCTTCTGACACCAAACGGTTTTATTTCATATAGTACTGTACATCTTCACAGCCGAACAGGGCATAGATGTTAGAAATATTCATGGCAGTGGTGATGAGGGGACCAAGCTCCACCTCCAGTAAGACTAAACAAGTCCTGAAGAACAAAGATGACAAACAGAAAACTCTGAAATATTTGGATATTTGTGATTCCTGTGTGCTTTAAAACAGGTTTTAAAAATAGCTTTATTGCAATAAATGTTAACTTTTGCTTGAATTGACCATCAGCCAAAGTGAAAGGTCAGTGACAGTCTTCAACAACTCCGTGGTCATGGAGGAATAATGTCTATTGTCACCTGTTAGGGTGTAAAAGGAGACAGTATATATGGACAGTAACATAACAACCCACATGGAAAGAACCTATATAAACATATATGTTTTAATATAGGTTTTGATATAGGTTTGGCATATATGTGACATATATAAAATTGGCCGTTTTCCTATATGTTATCTACATATATGTACATATATGTACATATATGTGCGCATGTATGCACATGTATGCGCATGTATGCACACATATATGTATATAACATATAGGAAAACGGCCAATTTTATATATTTCACATATATGCCAAACCTATATGCGCATGTATGCACACATATATGTACATATATGTACATAACATATAGGAAAACGGCCAATTTTATATATGTCACATATATTCCAAACCTATATGTGCCCATATATGCACACCTATATGTGCCCATATATGCACACCTATATGCGCATACCTATATGTTCCAATATATGCAAACCTATATGTGCCCATATATGCAAACCTATATGTGCCCATATATGCACACCTATATGCGCATACCTATATGTTCCAATATATGCAAACCTATATGCGCATATATGCACACCTATATGTGCCCATGTATGCACACATATATGTACATAAAATATAGGAAAATGGCCAATTTTATATATGCCACATATATCCTAACCTTTATATAGGTTCTTTCCATGTGGGCCCACACTGGATGCTGTTATTTGCTCAGTGACCACTAGCGGGAATCGAACCAGAGTCTCCCGTGCACCAGTCCATTGCCTTGCCACCTGAGCTATATATATATATATATAAAAATATGTACCTATCTGTGCATATAGGTCCATATATGTGCATAAAATATAGGAAAATGGCTTTGATCCAAAATCTGCATAAGTTTGAAAAAAAATATAGATGGCAGTCACTCCAAGACGTTGCCACCTAATACTAATTTTCAATACAAACTACACGACCATCGACACCACTTTGGCAAGAACATCCAACAAATGGCTTCTGGACTCTGAAAGAGGTCAAGCGCATGAACACACACACACATGTTTGTTATTTTCTTGTTTCTGTACATGCAAATAAAAACCTTGACAATCGTGTCACTCATGTAAAACTTGAAGTCTTTATTTCCTCACAGCACTGTTCATGACACTCTGTTATTCTTCTCTCCCGATTTATGGTAGCAGCCGTCTTCTGAATGAGTGGCGGTTGATGTCATCCAGTCAAAAGTGATGTTGTACCAAAGGACATGAGATTAAGGTTATGAGATCAGAGTGACATCATGGAGCAAAGAATAAACTGCCAAGACTGCTCAGTTAGAACAGTCTGGTGGAAGAATGAGACTCATGAAGGGAAAAAAAATGGTGCAACTGAGACAGGTTCCATCTTTCGCGCGTGCGCGCGCGCACACACACACACACACACACACACTAGATAATAATAGAAGACAAATCTGAAAATAAGCTTCACAAAGACCATATTTTAATCAAAATAACTATTAAAAATGTTTAATTTCTTGCAAACAGTCCTGTTTCATGAGTTTTAACCACATTTTCCCGACATGTTCCACATTTTGTGTGAAAGCGAAGTGAAACACGTGACGTTTTTAGTTCTTCATATATTTCCATTTTGGAGAACTTCAGACATGACTTCCGCAAAAGTCAATAAAAACAACACACATCAACCTGAAGAACATCCTAATACACACCATCACACAATCCAGAGAAATCTAATCGAACGTGAGAAAAGTAACAGACGTTGTGAACAAACTCATCTGTCCTGCTGAAACTCCTCCAGCTGTTTGCTCTTAATAGATGGGAATGAAGAGATGCAGATGTTTCTGATGTGACATGCTCATGTTGTCAATGAGCTGATCTGCTGCACACTGAACAATCAGTCTCCTTCCTGTACCAGTCAAAGGAGTTTCTGAAGACAATATTTCAAGATGTTTGGTCATTTTGGTCTACAATAGAGATCCTATTATAAAATATCCTATCATGTTGTAATTCACATTATTGTAATGTTCAATTTTAAAGTGCAATTAGAAGTAAAAACCTTTTGTGTCTGAGCTGCTTTTGCCTTTCCATGTACAGTACAAGGCTGGTGATGACTTTGCCTTGTGACTGTGTTCATGGTGCAGCCTCTTCAGTGGTGTTTAATAGTTTAATGGCTCCTGCAGCCGTGTGGACTGATTTCCCCACAGTGTGGAGGAGAATGTCTCATCTCAAAATGAGTGTGCTGCCTCACACAATGGGCTCTAACAGTATGTGACAGTATTTGCTGGTTAGACAGGTGGTACAGAGTGTCAAGTGAATGCTTCAGGGAGAGCTTAGGAGACATTTCAGCACTATAAAAGAGTCATGTGCTGCTGTATCAGTCAGTATTTATTATTAAAAGCCTACAGGAAGCTGGGATACAGTTCTGCAGGATGATCATGCTATACTAAACACATCTAACCCTCATCAAAGTTTAATGGAGAGATGTATACTTAAATGTATTTATGGTTAAATGTGTTCATGCTGAAAGTTGTTTAAAGAGGCAGGCCTGAGGTGATTCCTCTTCATTATGTCAGAGTGAGAGTTTACCATGAGCGTGATAAACTGCACACACATCACAGTAACTTAAAATATCTTCACAAAACAGGTATACCACTCCAAGCATGCTAAATAAACATTTCTACCAAACCTAACATGTAGAATCACCTGCTTACACCTCAGTGTGTGTGTGTGTGTGTGTCCATGGTTACAGCTTGTTATGGAACGCAGAGCTCTCTGATCTCTGGTCAGAAAAATCATTCCGGTGAAATAGGTCGAGCTGCATGCAGAATTTAAGAGAAGGCTTGGAGTGTTGCTGCATAAACCATAATAATAATTATAATAACATTGTACTCTTACTCAGCCCAATCATTGCATCTGGGCCATTTAAATATTAATAAAAAATCATTTTCAATCATTTTATTAAACAGGGGCTTTAATTTTCAAGTAGTTTGGGACTTTGATTTTGAAAGCAAGGACATTCAGGACATTCTTCTTTGATTGTTGAATGGCTGTGTAATGATGGACATTTGTTGCAGAATGTCCCCCCAAACTGCACTGAGTCACATGACCTACAATGACAGAAGAATCATACTTTTTTTTTTTTAAATAAAAGAAAGACATTTTTAAATACATTACAGTCATTCCAATGTGCTTTTATAGAGAAAATAGAAAAGTCCAACATATCCACATGAGCAGCAGGTGTGTTTGCGACTGTGGAAAGGAAAAACTCCTCCAACAGGGAGAAACTTTGTAGAAACCAGACTCAGAGGTGGAGGAGAGGAGAGGAGAGGAGAGGAGAGGAAAGACAGAGAGATAGACTTGGTGGGGAGATACATACAATACCCTTGTTAGTGCTACATACATTTCTTTTTAATAATACAGTAACCACAGTGATCCAAATATTTTCCAACTGCCATGAGATTAAGACCAGCCTGAGCAACAACAGAGCAAAAACCAAAATAATCACAATTATAACAAAAGCAAAAACAAAAGGAAATAAAACAAAGATCAAAACAAAAAAAACAAACAAACCAACAAAAAAAAAAAACCAACAACAACATGATTTTGATAACTTACAGAACAAAAGCAGAAAATAAGAAAAATCAGCAGTAAATCTCCTCAATGAGGAGTGGGAGTGTGTGTGTGTGTGTGTGTGGTTTGTCCTCTGGATGTGAATGGAACTGTTGTGGGGGGGCCCGCAGCACCACCCTGGGACCCGAGGCCACCAGGGCCGGACGCCGCCACTCCGGCACCCAGCAGCCCACTGGATCCAGGGAGGCCCCGACAAACCCCCCCGGAGAGCCACACCCCAACCCAGAAGGCACCAGATGGAGCGCGCAGAGAGAAACCCCCCCCCCCCCCCCAGGCCAGAGGGGCCCACAGGAGAAGGATAAAGGGCGCAAGGCCCCAGGCCCCGACCCGAGCCGGCAAGCCGGTACTGGCCAGTGCAGCGCTCCCAGGCCACGCGAGCAGGTTAATGATCTGAAAACAGTGGCGATGATGGTGGACTTCAGAAAGGACTTAGAAACCCTCCCCTGTGTCACTCTCTGTGACACACCAGTGACCTCTGTCGAGTTCTTCCACTTCCTGGGCTGTTATGGCTGAGAGCCGTGGAGTCCTGAAACCCAGAAGCAGACCAGGAGGCAGAGCAGGTGCAATTGGCAGTGATTTTATTGAAAACCAAGACCTGGGAGACGAGGGAACTGAGACTCCGGGATGCAGAGTACGCAGGCAGAAGGACGGCAGCAGGGAGAGCTGCACCCCGAGGCGGAGTGCTGAGGGCGCAGCAGGGAGAGCTGCACGGCGAGGAGGAGTGCTGAGGGCGCAGCAGGAGCCCAGCAGGGAGAGCTGCACGGCGAGGAGGAGTGCTGAGGGCGCAGCAGGAGCCCAGCAGGGAGAGCTACACGGCGAGGAGGAGTGCTGAGGGCTTAGGAGGAGCGCAGCAGGGAGAGCTGCACGGCGAGGAGGCTGGCCGAGGACGCTTGTAGAGGGAAGCCGTGGAATGCATTCGCAGACCGGTTGCTCGTACAAGAGACACAATCTTCTGGCACTGGATCCTCCTCACTGCAGGGCTTAAGAGGTGGAGCAATCAATTAGTTAATTACCTGCAGGAGTGTCAGTGAGGAGGATCCAGTACTGGAGCAAGGTGTGGATCATCACATGGGCACCACCAATCACCCAGGAGCAGAACATCAGCTCCCTCATTTAGAAGACTCAACAGAGGATTAACTTTTTACTGCAGCAGAAAAAGTATGACCTCCTTGTGAAGATAATAATGAATGTCTATAGTGCATAGTTCATATTCTCTTGATTGTCATTGTACATTGTACAATAATTTTTTGATAATTGGTGCAAAGAGTGCACCAACACACCGAGGCAGCCAGCATCTTCTACACTCCCATCATTGAGTTGGTCCTCACCTCATCCAGTGGTGTCTGGTTTGCCCCAGCCAAGGCCATGGACAAGGCCACCGACAAAGCCAGAGACAGATTTTTTCATTATGAGATGTAACAATTGCTCACATCTAACAATTGATGAACAGTACCTTGAAATTGAGCGCTTCGACGAGGGAAGTGGAGAACATGGTCCACTCGGACTCAATGTCTCCAGTCTCCACCGGGATCCGTGAGAAGCTCTACCAGAGGTGGGAGTTGAAAACTGCGCGGACAGAAGGCTCGGCCAGGTGTTCCCAGCAGACCCTCATAACACGTTTGGGCCTGCCGAGTCTATCCGGCCTCCTCCCGGTCCAGCGCATCCAACTCACCACCAGGTGGTGATCAGTTGACAGCTCTGCCCTTCTCTTTACCCGAGTGTCCAAGACACGCGGCCAGAGATCAGATGACACGACCACAAAGTCTATCATTGACCTCCGGCCTAGGGTGTCCTGGTGCCACGTGCACTTATGGACACCCCTGTGCTTCAACATGGTGTTCGTTATGGACAAACTGTGACTAGCACAGAAGTCCAATAAGAGAACACCACTCGGGTTCAGATCGGGGAGGCCATTCCTACCGACCACCCCCCTTCTTGCTGTCATTGCCCACGTGGGCGTTGAAGTCCCCCAGGAGAACAATGGAGTCCCCAGTTGGAGCACTATCCAGCACACCTCCAAGAAGGTGGGTACTCTGAACTGTTGTTCGGTCCATAGGCCGAGACAACAGTCAGAGACCTGTCCCCTACTTGGAGGCGTAGGGACGCAACCCTCTCGTTCACCGGGGTGAACTTCAACACATGGCGGCTGAGCTGTGGGGCAATAAGCAAGCCCACTCCAGCCCGCTGTCTCACACCGCGGGCAACTCCAGAAAAGTAGAATGTCCAGCCCCTGTCGAGGAGCTGGGTTCCAGTGTCCAAGTTGTGCATAGAGGTTAGCTTGACTATATCTAGACGGTATCTGTCAGCCTCCCGCACAAGCTCGGGCTCCTTCCCCCCCAGTGAGGTCAAGTTCCATGTCCCGAAAACCAGATTCTGTGTCCAGGGATTGGGTCGTCGAGGCCCCTGCTGTCAACTGCCACCCAATCCACACTGCACCGACCCCTACGGCAGCCTCTGTAGGTGGTGGGCATACACGAGGAAGAGGAGGAGGGGCCCGCATCGTCCCTTTGGGCTAAGCCCGGGCGGGTCCTGCGGGCAAGAGCCCGGCCAACAAGTGCTCGCAAACTAGCCTCGACCCCAGGCCTGGCTCCAGGGTGGGGCCCTGGCTGCGCCTCACCGGGCAACGTCTTTTCTCTCTTTTGATGTTTGTTGATGGGGTGTGTTGAACTGTTTTTAGTCTGACCCGTCACCTAGGACCTGTTTGCCTTGGGAGACCCTCCTAAGGAGAAGCCCCCTGACAACATAGCTCCAAGGATTATTCGGGTACTCAAACTCCCCCACCACGATAAGGTAGCAGTTCAAGGGGGAGGCTCAACGTCACATTACGAGTTATTCAGACTTGGAAATTCTCTGTTGTGGTATAAACTCCACTGTCATTCGCTTTTACAATTGGTTGCTTGAGGTGAGGAAATCTTCATTGATTCTTCTTCTCAAATGTCCTACTTTCATGATCTAATAACACTGGGATTTTCCTCTGGTTAGAGATCAGACACCTGCATGCATGCATGCGCACACACACACACGCACGCACGCACACACGCACACACACACACGCACACACGCACACACACACACTCACACACACACACACACACACACACACACACACACACACACACACACACACACACACACACACACACACACACACACACACACACACACACACACAGTTTGGCAGGAGATGGGCTGTAAATAGAGCTCTAATTATGTTTTAGTTTGTGAAAAAACTGAGGGATTCATCATTTTTTATCAAATGGTTTATTCAAATCAAATATTTATATCAATAAGAAATAATATTGATCTAAAAGAATTAGGGGCGCCACAAGGTGTCTTTTTGAGATTCTGTCCATTTTCATTACAGTTATTGTCAATCACTTTGAGACTAGTTTCAGAACCTTGATGCCATTTTTCGCAACTCTCGATACAAAACTCACAACCAATGATCAAAATGCACTTTTTTCAATTTATTGGATACAATGCACATAAACCAAAGATCATTTGTCCATTTAACTTTAATCACCGGTTCAAAATGACACAACTTACAGTTTTTGTCAATCACTTTGAGACTAGTTTCAGAACCTTGATGTCATTTTTCGCAACTCTAGATACAAAACTCACAACCAATGATCAGAATGCACTTTTTTTCAAAACTCTAACACTTTTTTTCACTTACTTGGATACAATGCACATAGACCAAAGATAATTTGTCCATTGAACTTTAATCACCGGTTCAAAATGACACAACTTAACATCACAGTATAATAATTTCAAAATGCCATTCACACATTACATTTCTATTGACTGTCAATTCATTTCATTACAATATTCTAACTATCAATTGATACAACTACTCAAAATGAGAAGTAACTGTTGCATTTTAAAGCATAGTCTTGTAAACTGAGGATGAGCATGTTCAAACCATGAAGTTTTCAGGATGATTACAATGATTGACACGACCTGTGACACCAATTCCTTACTGATGATTGATCTGTCCTTGCCGTATGACAGTAAGGAAGTGACATCCACAACAACATATGTAGTGATACAACATGGAGCGGGCAGGGGGGCACCATAGAGGTCAAGTAGGAGAAGAAAGAGGAGGAAGAAGAGGAAGAGGAGGAGGAAGAAGAGGAAGAGGAGGAAGACGTGGTCAAAGGAATGGCAGAGGACAAGGACCCAGTTTGAGAGGTGTCCATGGGCCCCGTTGAGAGATGTGGGGGGACGGGGTCGAGGACAAGGACCAAGACAGCAATAGCAAAGAGTCTCCAATGAGATTAGAGCAATGGTTGTTGATCATGTCATCAATCATGGCATGACAATGACTGAGGCAGCAAGAATGATACAACCAAACCTTAGAAGATCAACCATGGCCTCAATCATGAGAACTTTCCGCAATGAGAACCGGTGAGGGTTCAGCTATACTACAGTAAACCTTACAGTATAGTACTGTAGGCTCCTCTTACTGAAATTGTCAAATTACTGTACACTGTACAATGTGCAGCACAGAGGAGGAAATGTGACTATTACTGTAAAATGTGTTCTACAGTATGACGACAGGTTCTTCCTGTCAGATTCCTACACAATTGAGACTGGACCCAATAGTGGAGGTAAACTCCTCACTGAGGAACAGGAACCAGTAGTGGAGGTAAACTCCTCACTGAGGAACAGGAACCAGTAGAGGAGGTAAACTCCTCACTGAGGAACAGGAACCAGTAGAGGAGGTAAACTCCTCACTGAGGAACAGGAACCAGTAGTGGAGGTAAACTCGTCACTGAGGAACAGGAACCAGTAGTGGAGGTAAACTCCTCACTGAGGAACAGGAACCAGTAGTGGAGGTAAACTCCTCACTGAGGAACAGGAACCACTAGTGGAGGTAAACTCCTCACTGAGGAACAGGAACCAGTAGTGGAGGTAAACTCACTGAGGAACAGGAACCAGTAGTGGAGGTAAACTCACTGAGGAACAGGAACCAGTAGTGGAGGTAAACTCCTCACTGAGGAACAGGAACCAGTAGTGGAGGTAAACTCCTCACTGAGGAACAGGAACCAGTAGTGGAGGTAAACTCCTCACTGAGGAACAGGAACCAGTTGTGGAGGTAAACTCCTCACTGAGGAACAGGAACCAGTAGAGGAGGTAAACTCCTCACTGAGGAACAGGAACACTGTGGTCAACAAGGTCCAGACAGAAATGACATGAGGCTGAGAGAAATCAGACAGAACATCCTGGACCATGAAGATCTCTTCAGGAATGTGGAAGACAGAAGTTTGCACACCTTTGCACGTGTTCTGAAAAGACACCAGGTGTCCCTCAAACTGTTGTACCATGTGCCTTTCGAAAGAAATGCAGACAGAGTGAAGCATGAGGATTGAGGATGTTCAGGTATGTTCAGTTTCATGATGCTTGTTTGTGAAAAATTCCCATCATTGTACTGTAATCAATACTGTACATCATAGTACTGTAATCAATACTGTACATCATAGTACTGTAATCAATACTGTACAGTAATCCTCTTTCCAACATGTCTTCTTGTACATAGAGGGTGACGTCCTGGATGCAGATGAAAATGATCACACATTTGTGTTTGTGGATTCAGCAGGCTTCAACCTGGCCAAGACAAGGAGGAGAGGGAGAGAATTACAGTAATTGGCCAGTGGGCCACCGTACAAGCACCTGGACGAGGGGGGGAGGGGCAACATCAGTATGTGTGTGGCGATGTCAGAAGATGGTGTGGTAGGGCGTAAAACTCTGATTGGTGCATACAATGCAGAGATCCTTGCATTTCTTGACGAGTTACGGTAACTCTAGTCTGCAGAACTGTTGGTGTAATTGATGTCATTGTGTGGGACTACGTCAGGTTCCACCATGCTCCTCTGGTGCAGGCATGGTTTCAGGGACTACGTCAGGTTCCACCACGCTCCTCTGGTGCAGGCATGGTTTCAGGGACTACGTCAGGTTCCACCACGCTCCTCTGCTGCAGACATGGTTTCAGGGACTACGTCAGGTTCCACCACGCTCCTCTGGTGCAGGCATGGTTTCAGGGACTACGTCAGGTTCCACCACGCTCCTCTGCTGCAGACATGGTTTCAGGGACTACGTCAGGTTCCACCACGCTCCTCTGGTGCAGGCATGGTTTCAGGGACTACGTCAGGTTCCACCACGCTCCTCTGCTGCAGACATGGTTTCAGGGACTACGTCAGGTTCCACCACGCTCCTCTGGTGCAGGCATGGTTTCAGGGACTACGTCAGGTTCCACCACGCTCCTCTGCTGCAGACATGGTTTCAGGGACTACGTCAGGTTCCACCACGCTCCTCTGGTGCAGGCATGGTTTCAGGGACTACGTCAGGTTCCACCACGCTCCTCTGGTGCAGGCATGGTTTCAGGGACTACGTCAGGTTCCACCACGCTCCTCTGGTGCAGGCATGGTTTCAGGGACTACGTCAGGTTCCACCACGCTCCTCTGGTGCAGGCATGGCTTCAGGGACTACGTCAGGTTCCACCACGCTCCTCTGGTGCAGGCATGGTTTCAGGGACTACGTCAGGTTCCACCACGCTCCTCTGGTGCAGGCATGGTTTCAGGGACTACGTCAGGTTCCACCACGCTCCTCTGGTGCAGGCATGGTTTCAGGGACTACGTCAGGTTCCACCATGCTCCTCTGGTGCAGGCATGGTTTCAGGGACTACGTCAGGTTCCACCACGCTCCTCTGGTGCAGGCATGGTTTCAGGGACTACGTCAGGTTCCACCACGCTCCTCTGGTGCAGGCATGGTTTCAGGGACTACGTCAGGTTCCACCATGCTCCTCTGGTGCAGGCATGGCTTCAGGGACTACGTCAGGTTCCACCACGCTCCTCTGGTGCAGGCATGGTTTCAGGGACTACGTCAGGTTCCACCACGCTCCTCTGGTGCAGGCATGGTTTCAGGGACTACGTCAGGTTCCACCACGCTCCTCTGGTGCAGGCATGGTTTCAGGGACTACGTCAGGTTCCACCATGCTCCTCTGGTGCAGGCATGGTTTCAGGGACTACGTCAGGTTCCACCATGCTCCTCTGGTGCAGGCATGGTTTCAGGGACTACGTCAGGTTCCACCATGCTCCTCTGGTGCAGGCATGGTTTCAGGGACTACGTCAGGTTCCACCATGCTCCTCTGGTGCAGGCATGGTTTCAGGGACCATGTCAGGTTCCACCATGCTCCTCTGGTGCAGGCATGGTTTCAGGGACTATGTCAGGTTCCACCACGCTCCTCTGGTGCAGGCATGGTTTCAGGGACTACGTCAGGTTCCACCACGCTCCTCTGGTGCAGGCATGGTTTCAGGGACTACGTCAGGTTCCACCACGCTCCTCTGGTGCAGGCATGGTTTCAGGGACCACGTCAGGTTCCACCACGCTCCTCTGGTGCAGGCATGGTTTCAGGGACTACGTCAGGTTCCACCATGCTCCTCTGGTGCAGGCATGGCTTCAGGGACTACGTCAGGCTCCACCACGCTCCTCTGGTGCAGACATGGTTTCAGGGACTACGTCAGGTTCCACCATGCTCCTCTGGTGCAGGCATAGTTTCAGGGACTACGTCAGGTTCCACCATGCTCCTCTGGTGCAGACATGGTTTCAGGGACTACGTCAGGTTCCACCATGCTCCTCTGGTGCAGGCATGGTTTCAGGGACTACGTCAGGTTCCACCATGCTCCTCTGGTGCAGGCGTGGTTTCAGGGACTACGTCAGGTTCCACCATGCTCCTCTGGTGCAGGCATGGCTTCAGGGACTACGTCAGGTTCCACCACGCTCCTCATGTGCAGGCATGGTTTCAGGGACTACGTCAGGTTCCACCACGCTCCTCTGGTGCAGGCATGGTTTCAGGGACTACGTCAGGTTCCACCACGCTCCTCTGGTGCAGGCATGGTTTCAGGGACTACGTCAGGTTCCACCATGCTCCTCTGGTGCAGGCATGGTTTCAGGGACTACGTCAGGTTCCACCACGCTCCTCTGGTGCAGGCATGGTTTCAGGGACTACGTCAGGTTCCACCATGCTCCTCTGGTGCAGGCATGGTTTCAGGGACTACGTCAGGTTCCACCATGCTCCTCTGGTGCAGGCATGGCTTCAGGGACTACGTCAGGTTCCACCATGCTCCTCTGGTGCAGACATGGTTTCAGGGACTAGGTCAGGTTCCACCACGCTCCTCTGGTGCAGGCATGGTTTCAGGGACTACGTCAGGTTCCACCACGCTCCTCTGGTGCAGGCATGGTTTCAGGGACTACGTCAGGTTCCACCACGCTCCTCTGGTGCAGGCATGGTTTCAGGGACTACGTCAGGTTCCACCACGCTCCTCTGGTGCAGGCATGGTTTCAGGGACTACGTCAGGTTCCACCATGCTCCTCTGGTGCAGGCATGGTTTCAGGGACTACGTCAGGTTCCACCACGCTCCTCTGGTGCAGGCATGGTTTCAGGGACTACGTCAGGTTCCACCACGCTCCTCTGGTGCAGGCATGGTTTCAGGGACCACGTCAGGTTCCACCACGCTCCTCTGGTGCAGGCATGGTTTCAGGGACTACGTCAGGTTCCACCATGCTCCTCTGGTGCAGGCATGGCTTCAGGGACTACGTCAGGTTCCACCACGCTCCTCTGGTGCAGGCATGGTTTCAGGGACTACGTCAGGTTCCACCACGCTCCTCTGGTGCAGGCATGGTTTCAGGGACTACGTCAGGTTCCACCACGCTCCTCTGGTGCAGGCATGGTTTCAGGGACTACGTTAGGTTCCACCACGCTCCTCTGGTGCAGGCATGGCTTCAGGGACTACGTCAGGTTCCACCATGCTCCTCTGGTGCAGGCATGGTTTCAGGGACTACGTCAGGTTCCACCATGCTCCTCTGGTGCAGACATGGTTTCAGGGACTACGTCAGGTTCCACCATGCTCCTCTGGTGCAGGCATGGTTTCAGGGACTACGTCAGGTTCCACCATGCTCCTCTGGTGCAGGCATGGTTTCAGGGACTACGTCAGGTTCCACCATGCTCCTCTGGTGCAGACATGGTTTCAGGGACTACGTCAGGTTCCACCATGCTCCTCTGGTGCAGACATGGTTTCAGGGACTACGTCAGGTTCCACCATGCTCCTCTGGTGCAGACATGGTTTCAGGGACTACGTCAGGTTCCACCATGCTCCTCTGGTGCAGACATGGTTTCAGGCCCATCCACAGTTCCTCACTGTGTACTTGTCTCCATACTCTCCTTTCCTTACTGGAACCCCATTGAGGAGTTTTTCTCCACATGGAGGTGCAAAGTATATGATCGTCATCCGCATCAACAAGTGACCTTCTTCAGGCCATGGACAATGTGATGACATCACAAGTGACCTTCTTCAGGCCATGGACAATGTGATGACATCACAAGTGACCTTCTTCAGGCCATGGACAATGTGATGACATCACAGCCCAGGTTCAGGCCATGGACGATGTGATGACATCACAGCCCAGGTTCAGGCCATGGACGATGTGATGACATCACAGCCCAGGTTCAGGCCATGGACGATGTGATGACATCACAAGTGACCTTCTTCAGGCCATGGACGATGTGATGACATCACAGCCCAGGTTCAGGCCATGGACGATGTGATGACATCACAGCCCAGGTTCAGGCCTGACACCAGGCACGGAGGTTCTTTCCAAGATGTTTGGGAAATGAAAAGATCCTTCCAGATGTGGATGAGAACCTGTGGCCCAATCCACCAGACAGGGTCGATGGGGACGACCAGTGATTGTTCCTTTGTTTAGCTTTTTTTCTTACTGTACAGTATCCAGGTGTGGAACACATCAGTTTGTTTTGCAGGACTTTTTTTCTGTTACAGTAATTGTTGCTTTCATTCAACTTATGTTGTCATTGAGTTTGTATTCATCAATACATTTCAGCTTTGTTCAATGAGTTCACTGTGTCTGTGATATTCTCTCTACTAATCATTTTACAATGACATTACGTGAAGCACAGGATGAAACATGTATCACATATTTTGTACTACAATATTTAATGGTTGTACGAATGACTAAACAGTGAAACTGTGTGTATGTTGTGTGTGTGTGATTTAAAGAAATGTCTCTATGGTATTTCATGATAAATTAGTTGTTTGAACCAATTATTGTGTGAGTGCAAGCTTTCTTTAAAGATACGAATAGACAATGCAATGTTTTGAACATTGGACAGTCTATGATTCAAGTACTGACTGTTTTGAGTTTTGTATCTGGAGTTGTGAAAAATGACTTCAAGGTTCTGAAAGTAGTCTCAAAGTGATTGACAAAAACTGTAACATTGGACGACCTGTGGTTCCACCTCCCCAGGGTCAAAGAAACCCGGCTCAGTTTGAAAGCCAAACTCTTTGCTATGTCCTCAGTTTTAAACTGGAAAAGATAGTGGAGCTGCACTTTTGTGACCACCAGTTTCCACTGGGTGTTTGAGCCACAAGTTGTGAAGCATCACTTTGTGAGTTTGAAGCTTTTTTAAATGGATTCTCATTTTATGTAGAAAATGTAAATAAAAACATGATGCAATGACCTGCAACTCTTTCAAATCCACATTCAACTTACAATACAACACAGATAACAAACCAAATTATTATTTTTTTTACCATTTCATGGAAAATAGTCAGTTTGCATCGTGTGGCAGCTACTCAAAAAGTTAGCAGATAAGACTGCAGAAGTTGGTATTGTTCATTTTCTAAAAAAGACTTGGGGCATTTTCCAACTAAGAGTTTCATGTTCTGAAGGTTTGCGTGTGTAATGATGGGCTGGCACACACACACACACACACACACACACACACACACACACACACACACACACACACACACACACACACACACACACACACACACACACACACACACACACACACACACACACACACACACACACACACACTGGAAGTTGATCTTCAAACAGGACAACACACATACAATATTACAGTTTATTGATGTATTGATTTGAAATATCAGGAGTGTGTACCAGATCCTAGTGTCCTGTGAGAAGTTTATGCTCCGTCGTACCTGCTCCAGCATCATTACAACTTTTTTAATGTTATTCATCCTTTTTCACTGTTTTTGATTTGGCCTGTTCTGGTCGTATCAAATACGACAGAGACACACTGGTGAATAAGTTTAGCACCATACACATCTTTTACATCCATTGTGTTGTGGCCCAGCGAGATGTTGTGGGGTCCCAACAACAATAACAACAAGAAAGGAGGCCGGGAGCATAACAGGCCCCAGGGGAGATGAGCCAGCATCAGGAAAAAGCTGAGGCAATGCACACACTAACCACCATTGCCCAGCATCCTGCTCGCTAATGTCCAGTTTCTGGAAAACAAGCTGGATGAGCTCAGAGACGGGGTAAAGAGACTGCAACATCATCTGCCCCCGGAGACATGGCTGACTCCCATGATCTGTTCCAGCAGCGGAGTTCTTCCAAGTTGACCATATGGACAGAACAGCTGAGTTGTAAAAGTCGAGATGCAGGGATGTGTGTCTCTCATGACAACTGGTACAGAGATGTTGTTTATCTCTCCAAGTCCTGCTCGCCCAACCTGGAACTCTTAACCATTAAATGCCAGCCTTTCTTTTTTTCTTTCATCCTGTGAATTCACAACATCATCCTCAGCACCATCTACATTCATCTGTGAGCAGACACAGATGCGGCATTATCCGAGCTGCACGATGCTATCAATGACTACCACCGGTGCCAACCTGAGGAAAATCATGTTGGAACTCAGCCAGCACATCACTCTCCCCACCAAAGGGACAGAACTTTGGATGGCTGTTATTCTCCCTCCAGAGACAGCCATACAGCAAGGATTCAGCCACCATTTGACCAGTCTTACCACACCTCCATCCTCCTCCTGCCCAGGTACACTCTTTTATTGTTTCAAAAACCAACACACTGATCTGTGTCTTTCAACCTTTGCTAGACAGCAGCACCATATATTTCTCACATCACCATCAGTGATTCTGATTTTGATTCTGGAAAAACGTCCGGTCACATGATATGTCAGTGTGTGTGATCACTCAGCATCTTGTGCTCTGTGCATGTATAGCCCTCTCTCCACCGCACAAAAAGCACCAGCCTAGACCGGTCTAAACCGCTCCGGTTCGCGTGTCACGACAGGAATGCGGTCTAAACCGCTCCAGACCCTTCCGTTGGGGTACCAGGACCATGGAACGGGTCTGAGTTTGAGCTGCTGTCTGCTGATTGGTCAGTGATTTACTACACGCCCTCAATATGTTAATGTGCTGGCTGGATGAATCCTCTGCTGTCAGTGTGGTCAGCTGTGCTCTGGTTGTTTTTATTTTCATTTTCTTTTCTTTGCTGCTCAACTTTAGTGTTTGTTGTGAAAGAGCGACTTGAGGCAGGGGGAGACCGGGGGGAGGGACTTTGCATCGCGTTGGAGCTTCCTGTTAGCAGCATAGCGCTGGCCGTGGCGTGGATGCGCGTCCGAGACACCGGAGTCTGGAGCTTTCGTCTCCGGCGCTGACCGCGCTCCGGCAGCTCCGCTCTCCAGAGGCGGTCAGCGTTCTGTTCAGCCGCGGTCAGTGGCGCTTTATCGCGGGGACGGACCGCGGAAGCCATGAAAAGGAGCTCGGAGCTTGGAGCTCGGCGCCTCCGTGTTCCGGCGCTGTGCTGCCGGACCGCGATCAGCGCCAGAGTGGAGAACCTCCTGCGTTTGAGCAGAAAGCTCAGACTCCCGTGTCTGTGCCTCAGCCAACCGGGGGGAACGCTCCGGCCACTTGCCCCGCCCCCCAGCGCTGGAGTGCGGGGCACATCGCCCCAAGTCGCCGACAAGTGGCCGAGCGACTCGCTCTCTCACAACAAACACGGAAGATGCGGCTGCAGCTCTCCGCTGCAAAAAATGACTGCTGCAAAAAGTAACTTTTTTTTTTCCCGCTGCAAAAAATAACAGTGCAAAGTGGAGAATTTAAACAACAACAGAGGATTCATAAGATCTACATCTGACGACGTTCTTTTCTGTTATAATGTCACATTTCTGCGGAGCTCATAAGCCCCGCCCACTTTTCATGCTCCTCTCTGCAGTGGAGACACGACCCAAAATTTCGGTCGGGGTTTCTATTCCGTACCGCTCCGCTCCGTCCCGGCACTTGTGTGCGGTGGGACCGGGGCTTTTGTGTGCTGCTGTTTGTCTGTGTTTGTCTTCTCTAATGATTTTTTTTGTTTTTGTTTTGAGAAACAGAAATGTAAAATCAAATACTTTTCAAAGTGTTGTTTGTCCCTACTTGATCCTGATAAAAAAAAAAAAAAACTGGATTGAATTTCATTTATGATTTTTTTTATTTTATATTCAAAATCAAAAAACAACTTATTCTTTGTTTTTTTTTAAATATCCTTTACTTAACTGTAAATCTTATGACCAAAGCATACACTGACCAAGGCTGTTTCTTCATTTAATTTTTTTGGGGATATTTTCCTTTTCCTCTCCTTTCTTAACATTAAAATAAAACAAATCTGTGCAGTCCTGTCCCGTTGTCAGTGTGTGTGATCACTCAGCATCTTGTGCTCTGTGCATGTATGTGTGCTGCTCTAAGGCCAGTATTGAGCGCCACCTCAGCTCTTCCACGACTTTGATGAAATATAAAGCAGCAGTGTTTTCCCGGAATCAGCATGCTGGTAATTGCATATGACAGAAATGGATTTCCTGTCACTCCCAGGCTTTATGAAGAGGGTTTACTCACTTTTTTCACACACTTTGTGTTTGGGGTTTCCCGCTTGGTGAAATCAGATACTTTTATCATCTGTCACCTCAGACATAACAATCAATTGCAGCTCCAAAATAACACACGTCAATGAAGGGCCTCTATGCCTTCTCATGTTTCTTTGGTTTTCATGAGTTTACTCATCTGTATTGCTCAAGTTAACACATGAACCATGTTGATCATTTAATCCCATTTAACTAATCAAATGGCAACAGAGCAGATATTTAAGGACATGAGATGCCAGAGAAGCATTTATACAAACAATGGATAGGAAATCAAAGGAAAAGTTTGCAGCTTTTTACCAATATGGTTCAAATGACCAGTTCTTCATTTTCTACGTCATAAAACAGGATTTTATGTTCAAGCTTTATTTGGCACGTTGGTGCAAAGACAAGATAGGACGTAATGAAGCAAGAAAATGCGGGAAGAAAATTTGTGAGGGATCTCTGGTTACATGTACAGTATTCTTCCAGCCAGCTAATTTCATTCTGTTCCCGCTCTCACCGTTCCATGACTGGTCCTTTAGAGGTTCACCTGGTGAACCGTGTCTTATTGGTGCTTCTGGAGCAGCTGGTCTGTCTAGGATTGGTTCATTAGGCTGCAGAAAGCCATTACAGTCCAACCTCCAACCAATAGCATTTGAGACATAGATAGTTTGGGCAGTAAGGATGAACATACACCCTCCAAATGGTAGAATCAGTATTCTCTGTAATTCATCCACGGATCTAGTCGTGAGATGTGAATAAAATTAAATACAACTAAAATAGACCTTTATGGAGAAATATAGTGTTGGTGAGACATTGAGCCAAATTCTGTAAGATTGTAGATTACAAAGTAGGGATGATCAAGTGCTCCACTATCTCTATCTGTATCTGTTCAACCATCTAAATGATCTGTATCCGTATCTGTACTCGGAGTGGGCGGGGCCTAAACAGGAAGTGGGCCTAGTTCAAGTGAAACTGGATGGGGCTTAAATCGATACATTATTTTAAGTCTGAAATTGATATGGATTGATCAGAAGTTGCTTTATTTATTGTTTATTTGAGAACTATTAACTGGAGAGCCTCAGAATTGAGATTCAATATTTATATATATAAAAAACGATATACTATATACTATATACCAGTGTTTTTCAACCTTTTTTGAGCCAAGGCACACTTTTTTCTTTGGAAAAATCTCAAGGCACACCACCACCCTAAAATGTTACATTTTGAAACTCTGTAGCCTCTATTAACAATATAAAGTCATTCCCACCAATGCTTTATCAACAGGAATTAAATAAATACAGAAAAAAGTATTTCCCAATTTCTTGTTTTTATTTTTACTCCCTCAGTGTGAAACCTGGACCTGATGGATGAAGAGCTGAGATCCTGGTTCACATTCTTCCTTTTCTAAAACTTCTCCATCACTGTCACTGACACAGTACTTTGATACAAGATGGTAGCAGGAGGTGGAGATGAACCACACTGACCTCTGTTAAGTTTCATTTCACTAGCAAAGTTCTGTGCTGCCATCTAGTGGTGAAGAGGATTGTAGCATCACGGAGTTGGTTGCTGCAGGGCATGATGGGAGTTCAGGTTATGTGTTGCCGGAGGTTATTGAGGTTTGTGCTTGTGTTGTGTTTTTGTTCCTCGGTTCAGATAGTTCATTATATCATCTAGTTTGGTTTGTTGGATGTTGGTGTGAAACCATGAGTGAGAAATGTGTTGTGTGGAATGTGATCCTGTTATGAAGTTCCAGATGCTTGTGTTCATGTCAAAATAAAAGTCTCTGGTGATCAGCTGGCAGAAAAGAATCTTGACTCAAAGCAATTCTTCCATGTCGCTCGCCTCAGTATTTATACATGATTGCTCTGCACACTGCTCTCACAGGTGACAGCGGCTGTGAGAGTAAATGTTTTTTTTAGAAAAAATGTGAAATTGGATACTTTCCCACGGCTCACCTGACTATATCTCGCGGAACGCCAGTGTGCCGCAGCACAGTGGTTGAAAAACACTGCTATATACAGTATATAAAGCTTAATTTGTAACATTTATATCATATTTATTTTATGAACACATACATATACAAAAAACATTAATATAGGCTACTTTGTGTGTTCAGCTATAAGTGTGTATGTGTGTAAGTGATCTCTAAGATTGTATATTTTTAATGATGATGTGTGAACCTGGGGATTTATGTAAACAGCCAATGGTGGCAAACAGGGAAATAATATATCAGCCTTGTTCACTGTATTCTTATGAAAAGCACCACGTTCAGTACCAGCAAAGTTTTCTATTGACATTACACCACCAGCCAAACTAAGAGCAAGCAGACGGTAAAAAAAAACAAGCAAAAAACAACACATGAATGGAGACCTATGCGACATGAGTTGTTTTCAGCTCTGTCTTGTCAAATAGACCACGTACTTTACAAAACAAGTTCACCAAGTAACTTTATATATCATACAAGCCGAAATAGAGGCGAGCTGAAGAAAACGTACGAGGTACTGAAGAAAGCAAATGTCACGGGTATCAGACAGGACCAAATTGCAGGACTCTGACGCAGGGTGCGTTTAACCAAGTCTTTATTTGCAATAGACAGCACAGACCGAAGTGAGATGTAGGTTGCTCCTCAACCTAGGGTGTGCGGCCAACCTAGACTCCAGACAGTGAACAGGACGGACCAGACATCAATGACTAACAGACCAACAATAGTCAAACACACAGACAGGACATATATAGCTGACATGGTAATGAGTGCAGACTGGCTACAGGTGTGGAACAGGACCGCCCAGACATGTGGCCCGCCCACTATTTAAGGGTGATCCTCAGCCTTGTCCCTAACAGTACCCCCCCTCCACGACTGGCACCAGACGGCCCAGGCATGTCAGGATGCAGAGGGGCCAACAAGCTTAACTATTGGATAAGGTCCATTAAACCTAGAAGACAGCTTCTTTGCATCTGAGCGGATAGGCAGGTTCCGGGTGGAGAGCCACACACGCTGACCAATAGTGTAAGTAGGGGCAGGAACCCGACGCCGATCTGAAAGCCTCTTACACTCTGCAAGCCTGCTTCTGGCTTTAAGCCAAACACGCTTGCATCTCCGCACTAACACCAGAGCTGAAGGCACACTAACCTCAGAATCCAAGGCAGGGAACAGGGGAGGTTGGTAACCATAAATGCACTCAAATGGGGACAGCCCAGTGGATGAACAAAAAAGAGATTATGAGCAAACGTTACCCAGACTAACTGCCTGTACCATGAAGCCGGGCTGTCAGAGACCAGACAACGAAGAGTAGATTCCATCTCCTGGTTCACCCTCTCTGTCTGGCCATTTGACTCAGGGTGGTACCCAGATGAAAGACTCATGGTCGTTCCCAACAGCCTGCAAAACTCCCTCCAAAAACGAGATACAAACTGAGGCCCCCTGTCCGAGACAATGTCCCGCTGGAATCCATGAAGGCGGAACACATTAGTCAACATCACTTCTGCTAGCTCTTTGTCTGATGGGAGTTTCACTAAGGGCACAAAGTGGGCCATTTTAGAGAAATGGTCCACTCCAGTGAGGATGGTGGTAAAACCCTCTGCGTCAGGGAGGCCAGTGACAAAGTCAATGGACAGGCCTGCCCATGGCCGAGTGGGCACTGAGGGGGCTGCAAAAGACCAGAGGGGCGAAAACAAGATGTCTTGTTACAAGCACAAACAGGGCAAACCCTGATATACTCACGGACCTCCCTGTTCATTCCTGGTCACCAAAAGCGCTGCCTCACTACGAACGGGGTGCGCTGAATGCCTGGGTGATAGCACAAACGGTTAGCATGGGCCCATCAGATAACCCTAGACCGTACTGGGGAACACACAAACAAGCGATTGGGAGGACAACCTGGCAGCAATGCCATCCCCTGCAGAGCACGCTGAACCTGCTTCTCAATCTCCCAAGCCACCGCCCCCACCACACAGGTCGGGGGTAAGATTGGCGTGGGGGAATGAGGAGCAGGGTCTGGTTCAAAGACACGGGAAAGGGCATCAGGCTTCACGTTCTTTGAACCAGGGCGATACGACACCATAAAGACAAACTGGTTAAAAAAAAAAAAAAACAGAACCCACCGGGCCTGCCGAGAGTTTAATCTTTTAGCTGACCTAATGTTCTCGACGTTCCTATGGTCGGTCCATACCACCAAGGGGCGCTCTGCGCCCTCCAGATAATGCCTCCACTCCTTCAAGGCAGACTTAATGGCCAGGAGCTCTCGATTGCCAACGTCATAACTTGCCAACGTCAAAAAAAAAGCACACGGGTACAGCCTACCATCTCCAGTGCTTCACTGAAAGAGCACCACCCCTACACCAACATTTGAAGCATCCACCTCCACCACAAACTGCTGTCCTGGAACCGCAATACAAAGACAGAAGAAGAGGTGAACCTGGCCCTAAATTCAGAAAACACCTGATCAGCTGAGAGATTCCAAGAAAATGGGACCTTGGGGGAAGTTAAGGCATGTAGTGGGGCCGCAATGGAGCTAAATCCCCTTCTAAACCTCCAATAAAAGTTAGCAAAGCCTAAAAATCGCAATAGGTGTCTGTGGTTAGCCGGGGTCGGCCATACAGCTACAGCCCTGACCTTTTCTTTGTCCATCTCAACCTTCCCATCTGAGATGACGAGTCCAAGATAAAAATTGAGGGAGCATGAAACACACATTTCTCGGATTTTACTGTGTGTTGCTGGCCGCCGTCTGCTCCTACAATGGCTAATATTTCTGCTGTTTTTAACACTTAGCACTAACCAGATCGAGTCTCTGCTGGTGTATAATCGCCAGACTCTTTTGCATCTTCGACATAATGTCGAAAAACTACGTGCTTTTAACCATAGTGGGCAGGGAACGGTGCCCCCGCTACTAGCGGGGATACCGACTCACCTGTGCCGGGCTCCTGCTCCACTTCCTCGGCGGAAGCGTCCCTGCCGTCGCGGCAAACGCGTTGGCCGGCTGGCGAAACTGAAAATCTGGCTGGTGCAATCTTCGTCCATTTCCTGGACAGGATATGGACTAATTCATCCTCTCGCCCTGCCTCGGCGTTTCCTGGACCCGATCGACGCCTGCCTTGTACCTGTCGCCGGCTCGACCCCGCCGCACCCGCCCTCCACGGCTTTCGCAGCGTGGCGTAAACCTCCGGCTCCTGAAGTCACTGCCCCGGGCTCCGCGAGCTGCCGAACCTGGCAGGAGCCCCCGGCTCCTGCCAGGTTCGGCCAAGTGAACACCAGATCACTGGTGAACAAAACGTTTATCCTGAGGGATTTCTTAGACTCCCGCTGCCTGGATTTCCTCTTTGTGACAGAGACGTGGATCGGCGCCAGCGAGTGCAGCCCGATGATCGAACTTTTACTGGTTGGCTGCTCTTATTTTGACTCCCCGCGGTTGTCGGGTCGTGGAGGAGGGAGGGCGACTGTTTTTAAAAGGGATTTTAACTGTAAACCGCGTGCTGTCTCATCCTCTTTCTCTAGCTTTGAAGCTAATATATTTGAGGTGGGTTGCTCAGACCCGGTTCTGTGTGCCGTCATCTACCGACCGCCAAAATATAACAAAGACTTCCTAAATGACTTTTCCGATCTTCTGGCTGAAATTATGCCCAGGTATGATCGTGCCCTGCTTGTAGGGGATTTTAACATCCATGTGTGCTATGCTGATAAACTGTTGGTGAAAGACTTTTTAAGCATTATTGACGCTTTTAATTTGGAGCAGTGTGTGTCTGGACCCACACATGAACATGGACACACACTGGATCTCGTCCTCTGTCATGGTCTGTCTGTGTCAAATGTGGAAATCTGTGACAGTGTGTTCTCTGACCATTTCCCGGTGCTGTTTGAAGCTACCATCTCCTGTGCTGCAGTTAAATCTGCTGCTTCTGCTCGCCGCCGCCGGATCCTGAACTCTACCACTGCCGGCCAGTTCTCTGCTGCCTTCAACCAGCTCTGTGTCCCCTCAGACGTAACGTCGGCAAACACTGAGCTACTTAATTCTTGGTTTCATTCCTCCTGCCGAGGCATATTGGACTCTGTGGCTCCTCTTAAAACTGTGCAGCCCTAAACTAAACCTGAGCCCTGGTTCAATGCTAGAACTCGAGCAGCCAGACAGGAGTGCCGCAAAGCCAAGCGCAAATGGAAAAAGGACAAGCTGCAGGTTTCACGCCAAATCCTGAAAGACTGCTGGCGCTGCTACCAGACCGCTGTCAGAAAGGCCAGAACAGAGTACCTGTCCAACATTATTGAGTCTAACTCTCACAACCCTCAGGTGTTATTTAAAACCATAGAATCTGTTCTGGATTCACCTCAGCCTGTGTTCACAGAGGAATCCCCAGAAATGTGCGCTAGCTTCCTGCACTTCTTTATTGATAAAGTTGCTACCGCGAGGGCTCTCATCACCACACTTGCATCTGACCCCTCTGACCACGTTTCTCCCCCAGCTGTGCTTGATGCCTTTGAACTGGTGTTCACTGCAAAAAGTGGTTGTCCAGATGAAGCCATCCGGCTCTCCCTGTGACATTGTCCCGCCTCACTTTTTTAAAGAGGTTTTTCCTTGTATAGGGCTGTCAGTTCTGGCCATTGTTAACAGCAGTTTGTCTTCTGGTGTTGTCCCCCAAAGTTTTAAACATGCTGTGGTGCAACCCCTGCTTAAGAAACCTGGTCTTGATCATGGTATGCTCGCCAACTATAGACCTATCTCCAAGCTGCCTTTTATATCAAAAATCCTGGAGAAAATTGTCCATGCTCAGTTGAAATCATTTCTAGATGAGCATGATATCCTGGAGGTTTTCCAGTCTGGTTTTAAAACATTGCATAGTACTGAGTCAGCCCTTTTAAGAGTTTTTAATGATATCCTCGTGGCGGTTGATGGCGGTGACCATGTGGTCCTTGTCCTGCTGGACCTGACTGCAGCGTTCGACACTGTGGATCACAATATTTTAGTATCGTGTCTGCAGCACCTAGTGGGCATAGGTGGTACTGCCCTAAATTGGGTCAGATCTGATCTTGGGGGAAGATCCATGAGTGTACTCCTTGGTGGCTCTGAGTCCCACACTGCGCCACTGTTATATGGGGTTCCGCAGGGTTCTATTTTAGGGCCACTGCTCTTCTCCCTGTACCTGCTTCCGCTGGGTGCCATTCTGAGGAAACACGGCATCTCTTTTCACCTTTATGCAGACGACAGTCAGATTTATGTGCCACTGAAAAAGGACAATGCCTCGTTGAAATTACTTCTGTCTTGTCTTGAAGACAACAAAACCTGGATGTCGCTGAACTTTTTAAAATTTTATGAAAAAAAGACAGACGTGATGGTGTTCGGCCGAGCACCACTAGTGAACCGCCCTCTGCCGATTTCGGCCCTCTGACAAAATATATAAAGCCATTACTCTCCAACTTGGGTTTTAAAATGGACAGTGATTTTAAACTGGACGGCAGATAGAGGCTATAGTGAAGTCCAGCTTCTTTCACCTGAGGCAGCTGGTGAAAGTAAAGCCCTTTCTGGCACAGAAGCACCTAGAAGCAGTAATCCACGTTTTTATTACATCTCGGCTGGATTACTGCAACTCACTTTACTTTGGAGTCAGCCAGTCTTCCCTCACCAACTCACTTTATTGTGGAGTCAGCCAGTCTTCCCTCACCCTCCAGTTGGTGCAGAACGCTGCTGCTCGCCTCTTAACTGGGGCACATAAGAGCGAGCACATCACCCCCATTCTGGCTTCCCTCCACTGGCTGCCTGTGCTTTTTAGAGTCCGTTTTAAGATTCTTTTATTTGTTTTTAAATCTTTAAATGATCTCGCCCCGCCTTGCCTCTCTGAGCTTCTTCATTCATACACTCCTGCTCAGTGCCTCAGGTCAGCTGACTGGCTGCTCCTGGAGGTACCGAGGTCCAAACGAAAGCTCAGAGGGGAAAGAGCCTTTTCGATTGCCGGTCCTAACCTCTTGCAGGCGTTCAAAGGCCAATGTCATGAGGGGTAGTGGGTAGCGGTTCTTAACTATAATTTCATTTAGGCCCCTGTAATCAATGCATGGTCGAAGTGTCTTGTCCTTCTTTTCAGTGAAAAAAATTCTGCCCCTACAGAGGAGGATGAGGGTCTAATAATACCAGCCTGTAAGGCGGACTCAACATAATCTTTCATGGCCTGATTCTCGGGTTGTGAGAGAGAGTAAATTCGACCCTTGGGGGGAGTGGTACCTGGCAATAAATCAATGGCACAGTCCTAAGGGCGATGCGGTGGCAGAGATGTAGCCTTCCCTTTATTGAAAACCTCTTTTAGATCGTGGTAGCAGCTGGGAACTCGCTCTAGGTCAGGATACACAGGAACCTCAACAGCTGCAACATTAACTAAAGACACTGACCAACAACGTTCAGAACAGTCCCTTCCCAACTCAAAATCACTCCCTACTCCCAGTCAATATGGAGCTTGTGCACATGCAACCAAGGAAGGCCCAAGATGACTCAGATGGGCTCAGACCTAAATGAAAGGAAATCTCCTCAACATGGGAGCGGCCAAATAATAATTAAACTGAAGTGTCCTTTAATCAATGGAGAAATCTCACGTCCATCCAAAGCAAAAGCCTTTAAGGGCAACGATAACAGTTCCGTGGGAATATTGTGTCTTTCAGCCCACTTAAGGTCCATAAAGTTCTCATCTGCACCTGAATCAATGAAAACGTCAATGTCTAATGTGGTGCTGTCATACCTAAGTTTAGCCGGCGTGAGTCTTCTTAAAGGTGCAGTGGAGGAATTCTTAAGACTCACCGGGGCCCTCCTCAATCCAAGTGAGCCTGTTCTTTTAAAGGACATGCTGCAGCTCTGTGCCCGTGCTGACTGCAGTACAGACACAGGCCGCCGGTCAGGGGCCGATGTCGCTCCTGCATGGAGATGCTGGTGCGGCCAAGTCGCATCGGTTCTTCAGGAAGCTGTGCAGCACTCAGTACTCGCTCCTGCTGCGAGGCGGGCGGAGAGGGGCGTGAACCTCTCATGTGTTTGTGGCTCCTCTTCTCAGTGAATCCGTCTGCCTGAGATGATCACGGACCGTCAGACGATTATCCATCTTGACCGCCCGGGCAATGAGGGAATCTAAGTCATCCAGGAGATCCAACGGGAAAAGCTGATCGTGGACCGGGCTGGCCAGCCCGTAGAGGAACGTGTCCCGCAGTGACACATCATTCCAGGCACAGTCTGCGGAGAGTGTGCGGAACTCAATCATATAGTCAACCACCGACCTTCTGCCCTGACACAGCGCTGCCAGCACTCGAGCCACCTCCTGTCCGCCAGGGCATCAATCAAAGATTTTTGACAGCGCGTCTGCAAACACGTCCACAGTGTCACACAGCCGGGATCGGTGGTTCCATTCAGTGGTGGCCCAAGCTTCCGTTCTGCCCGACAGGTGGGAGATAATGTACGCTACTCTCGATCTCTCTGTTGGAAATGCGCCTGGCTGCAACTCAAAGTGGAGACCACACTGGACCGAACAGTTGGAAAATATTTGGATCAGTGTGATAACTGTAAATAATATATGAAGCACTAACAAAGGTATTGTAAGTTGACCCCCCCCCCCCCCCCCCCCCCCCTCTCTCTCTCTCTCTCTTTCTCTCTCAATCTTCTCTCTCTTTGAGCATTCCCTCCCGGTCGTGTACGGCAGCCATACCAACTTCTAATAAAGCAGCAACATGGGGAGACTCTTAGTCTCTTCCTGTTGCAAGAGCAAAAACGCAAATAAAGCAAATAAAGCAAAGTTGCTTTATTTATTGTTTATTTGAAAACTATTTACAGAACAGCCTCAGACTTGAGATTCAATGTTTGATATAAAAAAAACTATATACGATATACAGTATATAAAGCTTAATTTGTAATATTTATAATATTATATATATTTTTATGAACAGCCATATACAATAAACATATTAATATAGGCTACTTTGTGTGTTCAGCTATATGTGTGTGTGAGAAAGTGCCAGCCCTTTCTCACGTTAACACAGCTCACCTCACGCACTTCCTGCTCCTGCCCGTCAGCCTAGTCCTGGCTGAAGGAGCTGCAGACGGCAGGAGGAACAGTCCACTGGGTGTGGGGGTGCACTGTTTGTATTGTGGGTGTAAATATGTATAGTGGGGACTGGGTGGTGTATCACAGTAATATAATGTATATATTTTGTATATAATTATGCTTGTTGGATGGATGTGTACTTTATTCATGTATTTCTTTGGTTTGGTTAATTTAGGACCAGTTAAACACCCCTTAGCCGGTGGTGTCAGCCCAGAACGTCCTGATTGGCTCAACTCAGGGTGGGGCGGGGCCTATTTAAAGAGGCCCGCTGTCAGTATCTGGGGGACTGAGAGACTGAGAGTCAATGAGTCTGTGTCTGCTGGCCTGTTGTGAGGCTGAAAGTAAAAGAGTTTGTGATTGATTGTAAAAACAAAATTTTAAATAAATCAAGGTAAATCTTGGAAAAACACAGTCTACCCTCGTATCCTTGCCGCATCCTCTCTCCCAACACTCGCCGACCACATCCCAAAGTCGGGGCTCCGCCTTGGAACCTCACAGTGTGTAAGTGGTCTGTAAGATTATTTTTCAATGATGTGTGTGAACCTGGTGATTCATGTAATCATCCAGTGGTGGCAAACAGGGAAATAATGTCAGCTTTGTTCACTGTATTCTTCTCAAGCACTGCTTTCAGCAGCTGCTTTCTACACCACCAGCCAAACTAAGAGCAAGCAGACAGTATTAAAAAAAAAAAAAACGCGACCACAGTGGAGGCAGTGTCCAATGTGACACAAACCGTTTATCAGCTCTGTCTTGTCAAATGCACATGTACATTACGAAACAAGTTCACCAAGTAACTTTAAATATCATACAAACCGAAGTAGAGGCGAAGAAAACCTAAGCAGCAACAGTCACTCTCTGTGTGTGCGAGCTGGCTGCAGAGGTGTGTGAGTGGGGAGGGGCGGGCGCTGTGTGTGACTGGCCAATCACAGAGCGTGAAGACACTCAGTTACCAAATGAGGATTTTCCTTCAGCATGAGCACTGATTTTGATGAGTTTTACTGGTATCATGCTCATACTCGTAAAAAAATGCTTTATTCGTACCAGATACTAGTCTGAAACCAGTATCACCAGCTCATCCCTATTACAAAGCATTCTATAAAAGTCAGAAAAGGTTTCGAGTTTCAGTTCGAAATTAAAGCTTAAAGCAGTGTTGAGCAAGTCCTATCGTCCACACAGGTTGGAATGTGGACCATGCTGAGGTTTTGTTCTCATCAATGTGCGATGAAATCTGAGATGACAATGTGACGTGAAAGTGACAAACAGGTCAAATGTCTGCTACACTGTCGGCAGAATTCCCCATTCTGAAGAGTGGGGAATCTCTACCTGGCTCATGACTATCCACTTCCCCTCCACTCTGCTAAACCTCAAGCTACAGTTGCTATGGGAATGTGTGTCACACTTCTCTGCAAGGCACAGTGTGGGCCTGCAGTTCCTCTCTTGTCACTGTGACAGTCACAGTTGATAAAAACTTTAAGTTCCTCGGGTTAACCCTTGACATTCCATAATAAAGGCTTGAGGTCATTTTTGACCCCTTTCACAAACATGTTTCATGAGGCATACCTGGAATGTGAAAATATGGAACCTTTTTCATTTCAAAGATTTAGAAAAATGACAACCCTTGGGGTGACCCCACCTATGCATCTTAGGGATACAAATAGTTTGCAATACTCAAAGCTTTAGTGAGTGGAGATGAATTTCAAAAGTGAGGCTGTGATTGAGTCAAGCAGACAGATGAGGCCTTCATCTGTCACTACTCTATTGTACACATTGAAGTTGAATTTCACATCAGTACATATTTCAGACCAAGTCAACGTTTGAACTATTTCATTGTACATTTAAACTGTTCCTGTAAGAATGATATATGGCTGGTTTCTGGTTTTATTTTATTTATTTTAAAGTTATGTTCTTTGTGTGGCTGTTTGTTAAAGGAACTGCTTTACTCACACTAACTCATATTTTCTTGTTTTCAAATGAAGGTACTGCATCAAGGATATACTTTAATTCAAAGTTAATATTATTAAAATGCAATATTTTTGAATCATCGTCTTTGTGACATTGTATTTAAAGGCAGACAGGGGCCAAGCATTCACAGTGGATATGTTTATGTGAAGATCAAATGTTGTGCGTACGTACATCCAGTGTGTTTTTGAGTTGTTGTGTTAAACTTTACTTTGAAAGCGTAGCACATAAAAAGGTTATTTCTTTTGATATCTGGCAGACTAATAAAATGTCAAGTTAAAATGCAGGTGTGGTCATTTATCCAGATAAAAGAGGATCGATCTTAAAATACAAGTCTCTTGGAATCACATGCAGTCACAACAAGCAGGGAGTTAATATTTCTGCTTACAGTGTGACGGAAGGTGGGTGGACCCAAACACAGACTCAGAGTTGCATAAAACATTTTTTTTTATTTTAGTCCAAAATTTTCCAGGCGTAAAAATGCAAAACAAGACAGAGTCCAAAAACTAAAAAAACCAGAGAGCCCACAAATAAAACTGGGGAGTATAGTGCAGCAGATTACTGCAAAAATACTTTGGTTAGTCATGCAAGCATGAAATTTGGCACAAATGCACTTTGAGGTCCACTTAAAAAAAAAAAAAAAGAAAGAAAGACGTGCTGGCCATGCAAAATTTCAAGACGGCGGCCATTTTTCAAGATGGCCAACATATGTACAGAAAATTCCTCTTCTGCAGCTAAATATTTGAAACATAGCACAACATTAAAATGTAAACAAAGGTATTTTATGTCTAAGACTTTAGCCTGATTATTCTTTGTAATGTTACACTTCACAGTATGGTTTGTACCAATGGTTGTACCAATGATGGTTTGCTGCAAAACTGAAAAAAAAATGCTAATATTTCAATAAATGATAGACATAGACTTATCATCTGTACATCTATAACCAGGTTTTTGGATTCAACTGATTAGATGGAAATGATTTTAGATTCTTTGCTCTCATGCATTCTTCTAATAGAGTCCAAGGATGGCTGCCACATTAGCTATGTAACGTGAATCTTAGTTGGTGGGCCAAGGGCAGTGTGCAGGCACTCACACTACTACTGTGTTCTAGCAAAAGCACAAGAATTGTAAGTGTTCCTGGCAACCCGAGGACAGCCAGGAGGGGGAGAAGGGGAATTTAACTGAGCAGAACAAAGAACAGGAAGATCTGTGGTCATTGTGGAATCAACTCAGGTCTTGGTGTCCAAACTGGTATCCAGTGCCTAAGGGACTTGAACTGTCGTCATGTGCAGCTATCCACTGAAACAGGTGGACAGCTGTTATACCACACACCTGATACTACATAGTTGTGCAGGTGTGCAGCTCAGACCCAGTCTGTAGCACTTGCACCTCCTATGAAAGCTTGATTACAGCCACATTTGGTCAGTTGTTCACAACTTTGAGCAATGGGAGAGTTGGCTGTCCTGAAGACCTGCCATTGCTCATCAAGCCACCGCCGTCCCCAGTTAGCAGGGCTCTCTGCTTCTGGCTGACATTGGGTTGCTAGAGCCTGGACAACATTCTCATTAGATTATTTGACCCATAAAACCTAGGTATGTGCTCAAAATATTGTCGTTAATTAAAATACTTACTTTGAGAATTAGACTTTACAATTTGGATGGTGGCCATCTTGGAAAATGGTTGCCGTCTTGATATTTCTATTGGCCAGCACCATTTTTTAACACAGCAGACCAAAGAGAGAGTACGTGTGCCAAATGTCATGCTTGTATCACAAAAGTGTTCTGGGGGTATTTTTGCAATAATCTGCTGCACTAGTAGTGAATGGGATAAACATGAAACAAGTTGCCGAAATGAACTGACATGGACAACAGAGAGATGGAGGCTGAAATACGCAGGGAAAGGGCGGACACAGGTAAAACTCATAATAACACAGATAGGTGCACGAAAAGGGAGGAGACAATTGGCTAATTAGAAAAGCTCAGTGATGTGATTTGATCCCTGGTCTTGCATGGCTCAGCACTATTTTCTCCAATTTGCCTGACACTGAAGGCAAAATGGAGAAAAGGTTAAAGTGCTTCACGACAAAAATTACACAAATGTCTACAACAATATGAGCCCTCCATTTGAGATAATAATCAGATGGTGACAAAGTTACTGCTTAAGCCTTTCGGCTGCACAGGGTACCAACTTATCCATACACACCTGTACGGAGCGTATTGAGCAGTTGAAAGGACAAAAGACATGACCTTTCATCACAGCACTGTGGGTGCACAGATAGAGGCAATAAAAGACTGGGAGGCTGTCATTTACTCATTTGTCAAAAAAAACAAAAAACAGGTCAAAAGAAGCAGCAAACATCCAACAACTGCTCACACAGCCCAGAGAGCTCCAGCTGGAGGACCAGGTTCTGGTAATGGTCCCCACCATCACATGTAACTCTTTAGTCTTTTTAGTCACTTGGCAAGGACCATATGAGAGTGCGTAACACGTGGGGGAAGTGAACCACTGAGTCACATACCACACATGAGAAAATGGAACAGATGGATGATGTGAACCTGTTAAAGAAATTGCACCAAGAGAATATTCTGTTAATTAGTTTTGCCCAAAGGATTTAAGAGCACCCCCAAGAGAGACCTGGACCCAGCAAGAGTTCATGGAGCTGGTTAACTCTAACCAAGGTGTGCTCACACTCAAGCCAGGCACCAATCATCTTTTTGAACGTGAAGTGCACACCTCTCCTGGTTCCACACAATCATAAGCCATGGTTCCACTGAGCAGTGCATGAGGCGTGAGTGTACGGTACGGTAGTGCACCCAGGCCCAACTCTGTCACATGGTCCCACTACAGTACAGTTAAAATGTAGGAGGGGTTGTGAACAACACGTTGACATGTTGGGCAAAGAACGCGGAAGTGGCCAGTGGTGGGTGTCTTCACCCAGCCTCAGCTCCACCAGCAAACAGTAAACAGCAGCATCCAGCTCCTGCTGATTCTCCTCCTTTCCTGTTACCGAGAAGAGCATCGGCACCTCGTTGAAAGACCGCAATGTTTTGTCATGCGTCGATGTTTCAATAAACCAAGTTAAAGAAACAATCAGTGGGCACAAAGTGGTGGATGTAAAAACAATTGAAACGTTTACGGCTGATGAAATATTGAAATATTGCGGGAAAGTCGAGAGTGACGATCTTCACAACCAATCAGCAGATGGCTGTGTTGTCGCTCCTCCTCACAGACCCATTCCTCATTGCTGGGTACTTTAACAGAGCGGTGACAGAAAATCATAGCTGGTGGTCGTGTTTTTTTACATACCATCCACAACTGTTTCAGTGGGACCACGTGAAAACCTGTCCTGCGACGTCCCGGCACAAAAGTGCAGTGGGACCGTGGCTATAGTCATCTCATTCCTCATAAGGAAACAAGTTGACAGGATAACCAAAGATGATTCAGCTCTTCCAATGTTCTTTCAGTGACTAATGGGGCAAGTCCTGCAACCACACAAAGAGTATGCTGCAGCCTATTTGGATGACAGGGTGATACATAGCACTGACTAGAAAAGTCATCTGCCTCAGCTACAGCAGGCGCTGGATGCTCTTTGTGCAGCCAGAGACACAGCCAATCATTGCAGGCTTGTATGCTGTAAAACCAAGCACCTGAGATACACAAGGCCAAGCTCGAGATTGGCCACACAGTGTGTCAAAGAGCAAGGTGAACTTGTCTTTCCTCCTTAAAAACTTGACAACAGTGAGGCAACCCTGAATACTTAAGTCAAAGGCAGCAGAGGAGGCCTTTTCCAGCCTGAGCAGGGCTCTATGTTCCCTGCCAACACTGGATTTCAGTGAGGTCTTTATTCAGCTCGACACCACAGAAGTGGAAATTAAGTAGGCCCATTAAACTTTCAACTATCAACCCATGGTACGTAAATTCACTACTCAAAGACCATGCCTTTCTTTAATGGAAGGCACAAAAAGTAGCGGTTTCTCCATCTTCAAGCTTTTAACTTTTCTGTTGATCACAGGCAGGTTGGAAAAATGGAATTGCTGAGTTTTAGTTACCACATGATGTTTGGTTAGCCTCTTTTCCCGCTGCAATAGTCTTAACCCAGAAGAGAGAGAGACATGATCTCATGAGGGCTATGTAATAAAGGGGAAATAGAAGTTCTCATGGTGGCTGCAAGAACCATTAGTTCCTGGCAACAACTGAAGGACTCCAAATCCCACATATAGGAGCATAGTCAGGTCAAGAGTTGTTGATGGGCTGTACAACAGCACATCAACACATTGGCCCAGTCAATGTGTTGTCTGGTGTGTGTGAAGGCATGTACAAGAGAAGCACAACTGGTAGACAGACTGAGAGGAATACTTTAGTTGTTTTGGGTTTAGTTTAAAAGTAGCTGCAGTGTGATTTAAGCTCCTTTTCTAGTTGTTGTCAACTGGGACTCACTTGAGTTTTATTTGCATTGACATGCAACGATTTGCTGTCTCCAGTTCCTGCACACAAACCCTGAGCTCAAAAGAAAAAGTCCCAGCTTCTCCCGACGTCACATCATTTTGCCTTATGCCTACTGTTTCATGGCATGCATTCCTTTTGTCCTCGTCTGTATGAAGTCAATGTTGAAAATAATGGCTTGTACTGTGTGGGCAGCCTTCGGCAACATCCTCTTACGATCAACAATCTATAAATGCAACATAACTTGATAACGTTTAAAGGCCAATTCATGCTTTCCGTGTCTACAGTGTGCGCTTTGGTCCATTTGACAAAAATCATCATCCCCGCTGCCAGCGTTTCTGCGGACCCCTCTGCTGTGGACCACATGCAGCCCAATTTTGGTGACTGCACGGACCAACCACTCATGCACCAGAACAACGTACAGCAACAACAACGATGGATGCCTCGTAAGCACTTGTGTGAGGAAATCCTCTGATATTTTGGGGATCGTTACATTATGTTATGGAACCCGCCCTGCTCTTCGGCCGTCGGGTGGGGTGGGGGGGGCTTCCTGTCCGGGTCCTCTTGTGGTGCCTTGTCGGAGTGGGTGTTGGTCCCCGTGTTCCAGACCGGCCGCTTCGGGGTGGGGCGGGATGGCGCGGGGGGTCCAGCTGGGCTCAGTCCTAGCGACGGGGGGACCTTCCCCCTCTCAGCCCCTCCTACCTTACCATACCATACCTCATTCAACAATAGGGGCCAGTGGACGGGGCCTAGGGTGGGGGGTCCAGGCCACTTAACTGTGGTCTGCCCCTCCCCCGACTTTGCGCCGCCCACAATTTTAACTACACTTAGTCACGCAGGGTCTTGAGGGGATCAGCTGGCTTTCGGGGTTCTGCCGCTGGGCAGCGGTAGAACGCCCGGGCCCCCGCTACCCCTCAATTTTAACCCGCACCCTAGACACACACATTGCACCACCTCTTCAAAACACAAATACACACATCCACATGCACCCAACACCCCACAGGGTGGAGGGGGGGGTGGGGGCTCCCCCCAGCACCTCCCGCTGTGGTCCCGCCGTGTTCCGGGGCGGGTGCGGCTGGAGTGCGGGGGGCACGCTAGCTCGGGCGTGGCGCCTCCGGGGGGGCTGGGTAGTGGTTCTCCCTCCCTATTCACTGGTGGAGGACGAGATCACGTAGTGGCCTGGTGGGGGCCTGGCTGGCGGCCTGGGGAGTGGGGGGCACCCCCCTCCCAACCAAATAAATGTATGTACGTATGTCTGTATATATGTAGATATGTATGTCTGTGTGTGTATGTGTATGCTTGGTGTGTGTATCTGTGTGGGTGTGTATGTATGTCTGTGTGTGTGTATGCGTATGCTTGGGTGTGAGTGTGTGGGTGGGCTGGGATTAGGTGATGGGGTGGGGGGGGTGGCTGTCCTCCGGCCGGGCCTGGCTGGGCCTTCGCTCTTCCTGGTCTGGGGGGGGGCTGGTCTGGGGCTCGGCGGCTGGGGCCTTCTCTGTCCCGCCGGGGGTTGGGGGGGTGGTGGGGGGATGGCCCCCGGGAGTGCGGCGGGCTCCGCTGTCGGGGCCGGGGGGGCTCCCTGCCCGCGTGGCCTGGGGGCGCTGCGCCGGCCGGTCCCGGCTTGGCGGCTCGGTCGGGGCCCGGGGCTCTGCGCCCTTTATCCTTCTCCTGTGGGCCCCTCTAGCCTGGGGGGGGGTCCTCTCTCCGCGCTCCGTCTGGTGCCTTCCGGGTTGGGGCGTGGCTCTCCGGGGGGGTTTGTCGGGGCCTCCCTGGATCCGGTGGGTCGCTGGGTGCCGGAGTGGCGGCGTCCGGCCCTGGTGGCCTTGGGCTCCGGGGTGGTGCTGCGGCCCCCCCACAACAGTTTCATTCACATCCAGAGGACAAACCACACACACACACACACACACACACACACACACACACACACACACACACACACTCCTCATTGACGAGATTGTTCTGTTAATTATCAAAACCAAGTTGTTGTTTGCTTTTGTTGTTGTTGTTGTGTTTGTTTGTTTGTTTTATTTATTTATTTATTTATTTTTGTTCTTATGTCCTTTTGCTTTTTGCTTTTGTTATAATTGTTGTCATTATTTAGGTCTTTTGCTCTGTTGTTGCTCAGGCTGGTCTTAATCTCATGGCAGTTGGAAAATATTTAGATCACTGTGGTTAATGTATTATCAAAAAAACAAAAAAAAAAACAATTGTATGTAGCACTAACAAGGGGCGTATGTATTTTGTATTTTGTATTTTTTGTATTTATTTTGTTTCACCAAGCATTTCTCTGTCTCTCCTCTCCTCTCCTCCACCTCTGAGTCTGGTTTCTACAAAGGTTTCTCCTTGTTGGGGGAGTTTTTCTTTTCCACAGTCGCAAACACACCTGCTTGCTCATGTGGATATGTTGGGCTTTTCTATTTTCTCTATAACAGCAAATTGGAATGACTGTAATGTATTTAAAAATAATAAAAAAAAAAAAAAAAAAAAAATGTTATGGAACCCGTACCAACATGAACCCTGAAGTGTATGAATGGAACTGCATGCACATCTAAGGTCCGTTTCAAAGCGGTCTGAAGAGGCACAATGTGAAAAGTATGGAATGGCCTCAAGAGTTTGCCCAGAAGCACAGTTTGAAAGAGTGATGGATCAGATTGGATTAGAATGTGCTCTATTTTATTCACCTCGCAATGAGGAAATTCATATTGTTACAGCAGTAAATGCAAAATAGACTAGATAACTTCTACAGAAAAACTGCACATAAAGTTAAATTACTGCTCAAAATATTGAAGCAACAATCTGTGAGGAAATGGTTATTCTGGATTTCTTGCCTTATATTCGTTGGCTGGGTGGGGAAAAAGGCCTTTCATTTGTTGCATTCATTGAATTAAAAGATGATATTACATACCTAGCCATCTTAAGACCCAAGACCAAGAAACAGACTCAACAGCAAATACATGCATGACATGTTTGAATGTGGGAAACCCTAACCTTAACCCTAACTTTCAGCAGGAAGAAACATTAAGCAGAACAAATACAGACATCTGCCTCAACTGTGGTTGGTGGATCATGAAGAGACAAAATAACTGATTAGAAAACAACAAAAAGACTCAATTACAATAACAAAGTCAAAAGGAGTCGGAACAATGAGCACTGACATTAAATCATGAAAAAGGTTGGAAGAGAGACGATGGAGGCTAAGAAGGAACACTTTAAACATGATCTTAAAAAATAGAACTGATGGTACCTCTTCAACCGATCTTTCAGTTGAATATCTGCTTCCTATTCTCCATTCATCTCACGAATGGGTGCATTTTTTATTTGCATAAAACATGAAGTAAATACAAGGTAGCCTTTTAATTTCTCTTCCCATTTGTGGTTCCAGCATGATGCACGGGCATCACTATATATATATATATATATATATATATATATATTGTGGTAGGATGAAGGATGAGCTGGAGCTGAAGGTAGAAACTCATCTTTATTCTGCAACCGCCAAAAACTACGAACAGTACAGCAACAGCCCAGGAGCGGGAGCGCTAAACCACACCCCCTTTCCCATGGTCCTCCTGGGTGAGAGGCCTGGGCCTAACGGTCGCCACACATCCCCCCCCCGAACACCCAGAAGGAAAACCTGGGAAAACCAGTCAGTACCTCACTGAAGGCTTTATCAGTCGGCCATAACGGCTGTGTTGTTCCTCAGGCAAAACAGCAGGCGAAACTCGGCGAGCAGGGCGTCCATGAGGAGGAGAAAAACAGTCATCCACAGGCTGCGAGCGAGAACTTCCATCAGGAGAAGAAAACACTGGGGGTATTGAAGGAGGGCGACCACGACGGGGAACCTGGACACATGACCTCATCAGCCATCACAAAAGCAGGCTTCAGCCTGTCTAATGAAATGCACTCCCTACGCCCACCCATATCCAGCACAAAAACCTTAGGACCCCTCTCCAGGACCCTGAAGGGGCCATCATACGGGGGTTGTAAGGGCGAGCGGTGAGCGTCATGTCGCACGAAAACAAAGCGGGCCGAATTGAGCTCCGCCGGAACAAACGACGGTGGAAAACAGTGGTGAACGGGGCCCGGAGCCGAAAAACTGCTGGAGGAAAATGGACCGACGTCTGACCTGGGTCACGGCGCAGAACATACAGGCAAAACTTCCCCAGGAACACAGAGCGGCTGACAAAGCATGAGCTCGGCAGGCGACACATTTAGATCCTCCTTAGGAGCCGAACGCAACCCCAGCATTACCCAAGGCAAACGATCTACCCAATTACCATCAGACAGTGCGGCACGCAGCGCAGCTTTAAGGGACCGGTGAAAACGCTCAGACAAGCTATTAATCTGAGGGTGATTTGCAGTAGTACGATGCACCTGCACACCCAGAGACCCCACCATCACAGACCAACGCTCTGACACAAACTGGGGGCCCCTGTCGGAGGTAATATCTGACGGGGTACCGAAACGCGAGACCCAAGCAGAAAGGAACGGGCGCTACATCTGCGGAAGTTGTGGAGGACAGAGGAACCGCCTCTGGCCACCTGGTGGTTCAATCCACCATCGTAAGCAGGAGGGTAAAACCGTGCGAAGGAGGCAGAGGACCCACCAAATCCACATGCACATGATCAAAACGTCTCGCGGGAATGGGGAACGGTTCCAGGGGTGACTTAGTGTGCTGGGGGACCTCAGCACGCTGACACGCGACACACGCAGCTGCCCACTCTTTAACATCGCGGCGAAGGCCTAGCCAAACAAACTTAGCCCCGACCAATTTCACTGACACCCGCAACCCTGGATACACCCGTGGAGACATCGCAGAGGAGAGACAGACCACCCTCCTCCAAAACCATATTCTCCAGCCTAAGGCCCATACTTGCTGACTGAAGAGTCAAAATGTCTGAGTCATCGGATTGGTCGGCAGCCATAGCAAACAAATCCACCCCCAGATGCACCGGACACACAAGCACACGAGACAGACAATCAGCGACACGATCCGCCTTACCAGCCACATGCCGGATGTCGGTCGTAAACTCTGAGATGGATGCCAAATGGTGCTGCTGGCGAGCAGACCACGACTCCGTCACCTTAGACATCGCAAAGGTCAACGGTTTGTGATCCACATAAGCTGTGAATGAACGACCCTCCAAAAGGAAACAGAAATGACGAGTTGCCAGATGTAACGCCAACAACTCACGGTCAAAAACACTATACTTGCGTTCGCTATCTCGTAACTTGTGGCTGAAAAGTGCAAGAGGCTGCCAAAGTCCAGCCCCCTGCTGTTCCACCACAGCCCCCACCACTATATCAGACGCGTCAGTCGTTAAGCAAGAGCAAGAGCAGTCTTGGTATTCTCAAAGGCCTGGACACGATCTGGTGTCCAGTCAACTGGATCGGAGCCTTTCTTCAAACGCAAAGCCCCATAAAGTGGCTGCAGAAGGTGGGCGGCACGCGGAAGAAAACGGTTGTAGAAATTAATCATGCCCAAAAACTCCTGCAGGGCCTTAACCGAGGCCGGACGAGGGAAATCTGTCACCGCCTGCACCTTAGAAGGCAACGGAATGGCACCCTGAGCTGAAATACCATGACCCAAACAGTCAATCAAAGGCAGACCAAACTGGCACTTGGCAGGGTTGACGATAAGGCCGTGTTCCTCAAGGCACTGAAAAACTTGCTTTAGGTGTGACAAATGCTCCTCAACTGAAGAACTAGTCACCAAGATGTCGTCCAGGTAAACAAACACGAAAGCGAGGTCGAGCAGCACCGAGTTCATCAACCTCTGAAAAGTCTGTGCTGGCCCTTTAAGGCCAAAAGGCATGCGCAGGAACTCAAAAAGCCCGAACGGGGTAATCACTGCAGTCTTAGGCACATCATCTGCACACAGGAACCTGGTGATAACCGCCACCAGGTCCACTTTAGAAAACACAGACGTGCCAAACGCACAGAAAAGTCTTGAATATGCGGAACGGGATAGCGATCGTACACGGTGACATTGTTTAGGCGGTGAAAATCTCCACATGGCCGCCATGACCCGTCTGCCTTCGGCACCGTGTGAAGCGGCGAGGCCCACGGGCTGTTAGAACGCCTCACGATGCCCAAACACTCCATATTGGCAAACTCCTCTTTAGCCATAGCTAGCTTCTCCGCGTCTAAGCGACGTGCGCGTGCAAAAACCGGCGGACTCGTGGTAGCAATGAAATGCTCGACGCTGTGCTTCGTCACCGTGGTGGAATATACAGGCTTGGTCAAAGATGGATACTCCCCCAACAAATGCTGAAACACATTCTCTGATGCTAAAAAATTAGCGCGGGTTAACGGCCCAAGTAGCAAATGACACTGCATCGATCAACCGGCGATTCGCGACATCAACCAGCAAATCATGAGCAAACAGAAAATCAGCAGCGATAATGAGAACAGTAATGGAGGCGATCACAAAGTCCCACTTAAACTGGCGTCCGTGGAAACATACAGTCGCTGACCTACTGCCAAAAGAGGAGATGGGGAACCGTTGGTCAACGGAGGTCCTGTGTCCCGGGCCGGCTGGAGGGAGGAGGCTCAGCTGGAGGGAGGAGGCTCATCTGGAGGGAGGAGGCTCATCTGGAGGGAGGAGGTTCAGCTGGAGGGAGGAGGCTCAGCTGGAGGAAGGAGGCTCAGCTGGAGGGAGGAGCCTCAGCTGGAGGGAGGAGCCTCAGCTGGAGGGAGGAGCCTCAGCTGGAGGGAGGAGGTTCAGCTGGAGGGAGGAGCCTCAGCTGGAGGGAGGAGGTTCAGCTGGAGGGAGGAGCCTCAGCTGGAGGGAGGAGGCTCAGCTGGAGGGAGGAGGCTCAGCTAGAGGGAGGAGGCTCAGCTGGAGGGAGGAGGCTCAACTGCGAGCCGGAGTCACCAGAAAATGTTTCCCTGACACCGAGTCTTTGACGAAGAGCAGCTCACTCCGTCCACCAGCACCCACAGCTGCTACTGAGTTCTGGCCCTGGCGTTTCCCGACGCCTCCAACGAGCAAGGAGGGACGCAGCGTCGCACCTTGGCGCCAAACCACTGATGGAAAAAACACATGCTGGTCCCGCGTCGTCTCCGGGCGGCGACTCCGGCCACCACCACAGGGTCTGCGTCCTCCGTCACCAGCTGGGGGGGCTCCGCTTTCACACCTTGCACCGCAAATCTCCTTGTCGCCAGCAGAACTAGATCCGCCTCCTCGGCTAAACCTCGGCTAAACCTCGGTAGTCCCTCTCGGCAAAGCAGCGGGAGTTAGCAAAAGCTGCGCGCGCTGGCGGCGGGAGCTGGCGCAGAAACACGTGGGGGAAGAGGAATCCACCCTCGTCCTCGCCCAACAGCGACAGCATGTCATCCATCAAGTCCACGGCTGAGCCGTCCCCTAAACCAGGCAGAGAGAGGAGTTTATCCGCCCTCTCGGGGGCAGAGAGGCTGTACCTCCGAAGCAGGAGTTGTTTGAGCGCGGTGTATTTCCCGAGCCGCAGGGGAGCGCACAACAGCTGCATGGCCCGCCAAATGGACTGCTGGTCTAAGGCGGCAACGATCAAGTAGTACCTCTGCTCATCCTCCGTGATTCCTCGCAGTCGGAAGAGCGCTTCGACATGCACAAACCACGAAGCCGGGTCATTTTGCCAGAAGTCGGGAAGCCTTGGAGCCGCGGTGAAAACTGCCGGCTGCCGAGGCTGTGGAGACGAGGACGAATCAACATCACAGTCTCCTGCTCCCTCGAACATGTCCATAACGGGGTCACCAATGTGACAGGACGAAGGTTGAGCTGGAGCTGAAGGTAGAAACTCGTCTTTATTCTGCAACCGCCAAAACTCAACTATGAACAGTACAGCAACAGCCCAGGAGCGGGAGCATTAAACCACGCCCCCCTTTCCCATCGTCCTGCTGGGTCCTAACGGTCGCCACAATATATATATATATATATATATATATATATATATATATAAATATATATAAGGAGGAGGTTTCACACCAGTTTGCATTTACTTTTAAAGTAGTTTTATTTGAACTTGTTTGCCAAAATGCACATAAACCCTGTTCCCGAAACCCCTGTTTCCCTTACGTTTTTCATACTTCATACAGGATCATGGTAAATCCCTAATCAGGCCTCTAATCAGAAATGGTGTGTAAATTCTCATCGTCAATCAATCAAAGTTTACAGTGACCCACTGCAGTGAGTCAGACCACACACAACAAATGTAAATACTGTAAAAATCAAGGCTCATGTAGGAACAACTACAAACAGTTTTCTGTGTTTGGAGGTTTTGTTTTGCAGTCAGTAGATATTTGTGGCATCAGACACCTCTTTGATATTTAGAACTTCCTGAAGCGATTGGAAGAAGCAGCACTGCTGTTTAGCAGTAACACTACTTGACCCAAATACAACCTGAGATTGATGTGAAAGTGGACATGGATGAATGAAGGTGATGTCTGGGAAATAAGTACTTTTGAGGTGGATGCACCACTTTATTGACTTAAAAGGGAAGGTTTTAAGCCTGACGGGTTTTTGCTGCCAGTCTCATTAAGCGGTGAACATCAAACACTCCTTTGGGAGATAATCCCAGCTATTTCTCAGCGCTCAGGCTTTCAACAATAATCAAAGAATACAGGTAGATGCAGAATAAGTTAATCCTGCAGATTAGTGGGAGTGCATAAAAATGAAGGAAGAAGACAGGAGCCAAAGGAAGAAGAAAGACAGTTCTGAACATGATGGATCAGAATGAAAGCACCACGCTTCAAGAGTGGAGAAAGAAGCTTCCAGTTGTTGATTCTGCCTCCCATCAGATAGAGAAATCCAAAGTTGCAATCACAGAAATCTATTTTTCACCCTTTACATGGTTGGAACAGCACTTTTCTATGTTGTCATATTAAACTCACACATATGTGCTAAAACAGGTTTCTGTTTTACACACACGCACGCACGCACGCACGCACGCACGCACGCACGCACGCACGCACACACACACACACACACACACACACACACACACACACACACACACACACACACACACACACACACACACACACACACACAGTAGTTCCTGAAAAGGTCAAGCACTGGCACCTTTTTCCTGTCTGCATATATCAGTTCAGCAGTGAGAAAAACACTCATTCACATATTAACATAACAGCTTACTGGAGTGTGTCAGTCACAAAAAAGGAACGTTTTTGACTTAACAAATAGTCGGGTTCAGTGTGTGTGTGTGTGTGTGTGTGTGTGTGTGTGTGTGTGTGTGTGCAGACGCAGAAGAAAAGGAAGGCACATGAACAGATGTCTTTGTAAAAGTCAATATACATTCCACTGGCAGCAGGGATATTACATCTTATTGTATATTACACTGAATATATATTAAAATATATTTTACAACAAAACAATAAAAAATTTAAAAAATATTATTCTTCAGATCTACTGTGCTCAGTCATCGTATTTATTGTTCAGTCCTGGTTTGTGTGTAAAAACACAACGCCTGCTGATGATTGATGGTGGTCTGAGCCAGGGAAAGAGTCCTGGTGCTTTACCATGGTGGGGAAGAGTGATGTTCAGAAATGGTCACGGATTCACTTCTGCACTGGAGTGTCCCATTTTCCTCTCTCTGTGCTTTAAGTTCCTTCAAGCTGCACAATAATCACCAGCGGAGCCTTTGGAAAGCCTTACCTGGAACTAACTTACTGACTGCATTCGCCCTCCGGAACCCTGATCAGGAAAAGATGTAGGGATGGATGAGCTGCTTCCGTCGCTGATGCAAGCTGTATCAATAACACAGTGAAAGATCTCCAAAACTGGCTAAATAACCTGTACAAAGATTCAAACAATAACTACACATACAAGGCAAGCCAAATAAAAGGACCTTCACTTACTGATGTGAAGTGACGTACATTTCACACCCAGGCCTTCAGAGGCAATCCACCCCTCAATAACTTTTTTATGGCTACAAAAACCATGTTACCATGTAGAGATGCAGTACAAAAAGCCTTTGCATCACAGATAGATACTCGTGTATCCAGAATAAATACCTTTACGAATGAAAAAAAACACCAGATGGAGAATGCAGAGAAGAGCACCCCCCCCCCCCCCCCCCCCCCCCCAGACAAGCGGGGCCCTCAAGAGAAGGATAAAGAGTGCAGAGCCCCAGGCTCCGACCCAAGCCACCAAGCCAGGACCGGCAAAGCCCCCCTGAGGGAGCCCCCCTGATCCCGGCGGCGAAGCCCGTCGCACCCCCAGGTCCCCACCACCCCAACCCAGCAGGGTAGAGAAGGCCCCAGCCACCACGCCATGGACCCCCCACCCCCAGCCGCCCCAGACCAGGAAGAGCTACATCCCCTCGACTCCCAGGAGGCCCATATCCCACCCACCCACCGGCATCCTCTTATTTTGATGGGTATACACCCATACCCATATCCCCCAACACACACACACACACACACACACACACACACACACACACACACACACACACACACACACACACACACACACACACAAATATGTACACATACACTTGGGCGGAAGAAGATGCTCCCACCCCCCCTGGCTGCCAGTCAGGCCCTCACCAGGCCACTAAAAGATCCCATTCTGCACCAATCCAATCACGAATAGGGAGGGACCACAACCCAGCCCCCCCCCCCCCCCCCCCCATGGGACCACCATGCCTGAGTGAGCGTGCCCCCCGCACTCCAGCCGCAGTCACCCTGGACCAGGGCAGTATCACAGTGGAAGGTGCTGGGGGGAGCCTCATCTCCCGCCCTTCCCTCCAGCCATGTAGCTCACTGGGCCTGCCAACCTGAAGCTTACTTCTGTCCCTGCACAAGGCCAAGTCAAGGTCTAGACGCTGATCCAGACCGGTAACAACGGACAAGTTACTGCGGCCCCACCGAACTGCAGAGACAGATTTGAACAATGGCACGCAGCTAACAGTAATTGAGCTTTTGTCTGGGCTGCATTTGTTAGATTAACCTGAAGCTAATACATGCAATGTGTTTTTCCTGTTTTGATAAAGCTGCATATGTCTGTTCACGTGCACCACTGCAAGTCCGAAATTCCCATTTCCATCTCAGACACCAAAGATCCGGTTTAACTTCTTGAAGCCAATCTCGATCTATGTGGTGAAAAAGGTTTTGGACCCCTCTTCTCTTCCCTCTCTCCTTCATTAACCTGTCGTGCGCACATGCCCCACGTGCATCCACCATCCGCTCATGCCGCTATCTGACCGCGATTATATAATGCACACACATAACACACATATAACATCGGAACTGCTAATTTGTGCCGCTAAACCACATCTGTACGATCCCACAGTCCTGATTGTATGTTCTAATATCCAGCTAGAACTCCGACTCCGAACCGGACTGACAACACCGTCTGGTTGTCACGTGACCTCAGAGAGCGTCTCCCTGTTGCCTCAGTAACTTGGCTGTCCGTCGTGTAAAACTGGGCTACCATTTGTGCCTCTTTGAAACCACATCAGGGCTGCCATCTTGAATGATTAGATTAGATTAGATTAGATTAGACTAGATTAGATTAGAAGCTTTATTGTCATTGTACATGGTACAACGAAATTGCGGTGTAGCTACAATAGACACACAGACATACAATGGAACACAGGCAGAGATTCTCACATTCAGCATCGCATTTATCTCAGCAGACACACCATAGTGTGGGGAGGGGGCAGCCGATGATCTTCTGCGCCGTCTTTACGACCCTCTGGAGCCTCCTACGGTCTGCCTCGGTGCAGTGGGAGAACCACACGGGGATGCAGTAGGTCAGGATGCTCTCGATGGTCGATCGGTAGAAGGTCACCAGCAGCTTCTGGCAGATGTCATTCTTCCTGAGCACCCTGAGGAAGTGCAGCCGCTGCTGGGCCTTCTTGACGACGGCCGAGGTGTTCCCAGACCACCAGAGGTCCGCCCAGATCACGGTGCCCAGCAAAGTCAAGCTGTGGACCCTTTCCACCAGCTCGCCGTTGATGTGAAGGGGGGGTGGGTCCGACGTGCGACTCCTCCTGAAGTCCAGGACGACCTCCTTGGTCTTGGCGGTGTTCAGGATCAGGTTGTTCGTGGAGCACCAGGCGGACAGTTGCTGGACCTCGTCCCTGTATGCCGACTCGTCACCGTTGATGATCAGTCCCACCACTGTAGTGTCGTCGGCGAACTTCACGATGGTGTTGCTGGGGTGCGCAGGTCTGCAGTCTGTTGTGTACAGGGTGTAAAGCATCGGGCTCAGCACACAGCCCTGTGGGGAACCCGTGCTCAGGGATCTGGAGGAGGACCGGTGAGGGCCGAGTCTGACGGTCTGGGGTCTGTTGGAAAGGAAATCCTTAATCCAAGCGCAGGTTAGTGCGGGGAGACCCAGGTCCGACAGCTTCCTGACCAGCAGGTCAGGGATGATGGTACTGAACGCTGAGCTGTAGTCTATGAAGAGCATTCTGATGTAGCTCCCCCGATGAATGACCCAACTCATTTACCACCCAGTGGACGTTTGAGGTCATTACACCCACTTACACTGACCCGCCACCTGGTGGACACTGGTGGTCATTACATTCCCATACATCATGGGAGGCAAACATAAGGCCCGTGGGCCAAAACTAGAATTTTTGAATTTTGGGTCGAATTTTGGGTCGTGTCACAGAAAAGGGTGAAATCATATCATGATGGGCGCCTTCAAGGTGGAAGCACAGTTTTTTGTCATGGCACATGTTGACATATGGATAACTAATCATGTTTCCATACCCACCTCCCTCATATGTTTGTAATAAAGGGATCATTTGTTCAATATGGAATTACAGTAACAGGACATATGTATGTGCAGCAGTGATGCCGGTAACATGTTAACTAGTAAAACGTTACTCTCATACGACCACTTTTTTTCAGTAACTAGTAATCTAACGCGTTACTATTGCCAAACCAGTAATCAGATGAAAGTTACTTGTCCAAGTCACTGTGCGTTACTGTTCTAGTGTCCCACAACATGACTTTATTGTCTGCAAAGCCGCTTTATTATTCAACAGAACCGACCGCTCCTCGGTTCTTCTCCAACCTGTGACAGACACACAGAGCGAATGCAGACACTGCACTAAACTGACCCGCCACCTTTTTCACTCTCAGCCAATTACAGGCCACCCTGCTGAAACAGTGGGTTCAGATAACACAAAATTGGAACCAACCATCGTACAACAATAAGCCGTAACATTGCAATAAACCTCCACATTTTAAATGCAATCAATCAATCAATCAATAAACCAATCAATCAATCAATCAATAAACCAATCAATCAATCAATTGACTTTATTTTCCGGGGGGGGGGGGGGGGGGGGGGGGGTCGCATAGAGCAGGAAGAGCAAATGAATAAATGAAAGACTTTATTTGTCCAAGAAGTGGGGGAATGAAGTCGCATAGAGCAGGCAGTGAAAATAAATAAATACATAGTGCAACAACAGACTACGACTGCATCTCAGGGTAAATAAATAGCAGTAACAGTAAAAATGTGAGAATCAAACCATGAGTCAGATATAAATACAACAAAGAATGAAGGTCAAAGGTTAAATATGTATCAGCAGGTGCAGGAGGCAGGGGTCAGCAGAGTTTTGGGAAAAACCGGTTGTAATTTTTATATTCAGATCATGGGGGGTGTTGTTGGCAGCAGCTAAAAGTAACCAAAAAAGTAACTTGTAATCTAACTTAGTTACTTTTAAAAACAAGTAATCACTGAAGTAACTAAGTTACTTTTTAAAGGAGTAACTCGTCATCAGTAATCGGATTAGTTTTTTAAAGAAACTGTGGCAACACTGGTGTGCAGCACTACAAGATGAGATATGTTCCACTCAAACTTGGCATTTATATTCTGTCTGACAAAACTGTTCGTTTCAATAAGGTGTGTGCAATTGTGCATATTATGAGCATCTGCAATCTGTGTCAAAGTGCTAAAACTGAAATGGTAAGAGAAAAAAGCTTTGTTCGATATGCTAGAAACCTGAAGGGAGTGTAGAAAATCTAGACTAAACAAAGAGGCTCATCTGAAAGTGACAATTCAGGAAATAATGCAGGACACATAATATCAAACTGAAGTGGGTGTGCTTTTGAAAACTCTACAAAGGCACACAAAAGATGAAGCAAAAGAAACAAATCCATGTTGTTTATAGCTTTAACTGTTTGTGGAAGGAAAACTTGAAAAATAGTCAAATGTAAAATGAATGGGCACTGAGATTGTTTGTGATGTGATCAAGAGTTCAGAAAACAGTTTCATTCCTCTTCAAAGTGACATTAAGGGTCAAGATGAGAAGGAAGTGAACTTCAGTGATAGTGATGATTTCAAACATAGAAACAAAAGTGTTTGGTCAATGTAACTGATTTGTAATTTCATTTTTTCGGTTTCCAAATAACATAGATTTTGTCTTTTTAAGTTCAATGATAACTTATTTTCACTGAACCAGTTTTATAGTTTATTCATTTCCTCAGTTATCTGTTCCAAAAGTTTCTCCAAGTTATTTCCTGAACAGATAATATTTGTGTCGTCCGCAAAAACTACAAATTTCATTAATTTAGATATTTCAACAATGTCATTAATATACATGATGAACAGAGTTGGCCCCTGTATCGACCCTTGAGGAACACTACATTTTATAATTCTATGCTCTGATTTATATTGCTCAATGTGTATAAAGTGGGGTCTCTCAGCTAAGTAGCTCTGTCACCATTGCTTTGGTATACCTCTAATGCCATAGGTCTCCAATTTATTAATTAATATATGATGAGCTATGGTGTCAAAAGCTTTTTGTAGATCAATGAATATTCCTTATGCCATTTTTTTTAATATACAATTTGAAATTTCCTCTATTAAATCGCTTAAAGCAAGAGATATTGTCCTATTCTGTCTAGATCCATATTGGTATCAGATAATAAATGATGTTTTTCAAGAAAGTTTCGACGTCTTGTATCAAATATTTTTTCTAATATTTTGGTGAACTGTGGCAGGAGAGATATCGGGCGGTAATTGGTTTATCCATCACTTTGTGTCACGGAATGATTTTTGCTATTTTCATTTTGGACTCAAGAAACAGAAAGAAAATATCAACCAATGTTAATCCAAAAACCAAAACAACAATAAAATCCATACATAACAAGAATGGAATACAGTTGTCCCTTACTATAATGCGGTTCACCTTTCGTGGTCTCGCTATTTCACGGATTTATTTTTGTTTTGTTTTTGTTTTTTTTTAACAGCATAGTGCACAGTGTTCTGCGTCCTAATTGGCTAAGGGAGAACCTGCACATTGTATTCTGTGTCTTGATTGGCTAAGGGACTGTAGACCTTTATCAATCAATCTCTGTGCTGCCTGTCTCATGTACACAATGTGTTCGACTTGCCAAATATACATCAATGTCTGATCGATAGCAATGTGACTCTAAAGTGCTGTATGTTTGCAAGTTTTGTTCCTGACAAACTCCACAATGTCAACAAAATGTTTTGCACCGACAAGGCACTTGCGGTGGCAGCCAAAAGGCAGAGATATGTTTATGTTTGAAAAATGTTTAATTCCTGTCTGAGAAAAGTGTATATAGTGTGTGATGAGGGGTTTTACAGCCTTAAAACATATATAATACTTGTCATTTAAAAAAAAGTTAACTATTTCGCGGAATTTGCTTATTGCAGGTTAGTTTTAGAACGTAGCCCCCACGATAAACGAGGGATCACTGTACAAATCATCTGCCATGATGTGCAACTCAACAATCTCTCAACTAAGCACACCTCGTTAAACCCTTTCCTGAAATTCAGTATCATGTCACTTCATGCCTCTGACCAAGTCAATCACACATTTTTAACTTACTGCGACAATGGAAACATGGTCATTCACTTCCATCAGGAGAAATAATTATTTTAAGCTGAAATTTCTAAGGGACAGAATATTTATCAGAGGCTTGAACACTGTTCAGTGTGATGCAAACAGAGCTTGTTCGAGAAACATGTAGGTCAGCCAAAAGAGCAGGAACATACCTGTTGCCATATGCAGAGAGCAGCGATATGCCTGAGGAGCACTTTGTTAATTAACACATATAGCATGCAGCATATAGAGTCCTAATCTCACTGGCAGTAAAGCTGGGCGTGTCAAATATCTTCAATCATATGCATTCCTTTGCTGGAATGATGCCCAATACACGAAACATCTGAACATGGCATCAAATGTAAAGATGGTGAGTCTGAAGCTTTTCTTCAATTTTAGAGAAAAATGAATACATGTGAATTTTGATATAGACTCATACAGGGCAGTTTATTGATAATTTAATATTCATTGAGCCACGCATCTATCTTCTTTACAGCTTAATCTTTGCTGGGTCATGGAGCGCTGGAGTCAATCACAACTTACTATCACTTCGGTGTCCCACTCTCATGAGGCTCATCCTCCAGTGATGCTCAGACCAGTGCAGTGAAGAGGCCTCAGGCACCTGAAGGAGTAGAAAAGGACTCAGGACAAAGTTATCTCCAGATAGTGTTTCGATGAATTGAAGTGATAGTTTGTTGAACAACAGTGGACATATTGGCTATGATTTGAATATGTTCAAAATGTATTATGCCCTTCTATCTGTAACATTAATTGAAATATGAGGTAAAGGTATTGCTGGCTGGATTGATAACGCATGTCTTTCCATTATACAATATGTTCAGATCCATATATTAGGTTTTAAAGTGTTAATGTGTCCAACCATCCAGCTCCTTTACCTGCTTTCACTGACTTCCTGTGATAGGGGACTAGAGTCATATGACATTGGCCTCGAAAGATCATCAGTCCACTGGAGGCTGGCACTGCAGGGGATACAGGGATTGAATGCAAACACCACACAGAAGCCCCGTTTCCACCGCACAAAAAGTGCCGGGCTAGACCGGTTTAAACCGTTCCGGTTCGCGTTTCCACCGCAGGAATGCGGACACAACCGCTCCTAGCTGCTCTAAAGGCGGCCGCTTTTCCGCTCCCCTTCCGTTGGGGGACCAGGACCACGGAACGGGTCTGAGTTTGAGGAGCTGTCTGCTGATTGGTCAGTGATTTACGACACGCCCTCAATATGTTAATGTGTCGGCTGGATGAATCCTCTGCTGTCAGTGTGGTCAGCTTTTTCTGTGCCTTTTCTTTTCTTTGGTGCTCAACTTTCGTGAAAGAGCGGACGTGAGGCAGCGGGAGACCGGGGCTCGGGACTTTGCATCACGTTGGAGCTTTCTATTAGCAGCATAGCGCTCGCCATGGCGTGGATGCACGTCCGGGACACGGGAGCTTGAGCTTTTGGCTCCGGTGATCACGCTCCGGCAGCTCCGCTTCTCTGCATCGTGTCCGCGGTCAGTCCCCGCAATGAAGTTGTGGCTGCAGCTCTGCGGCTGCAAAAAATAACAGTTAACTAAACAACAAGTGCAAAGTGGAGGATGTAAACAACAACAGAGGATTCATAAGATCTCGATCTGACGACTTTCTTTTCTGTTGTAACGTCACATATCTGCGGAGCTCATAAGCCCCGCCCACTTTTTATAAGCTCCTCTCTGCGGTGAAAACGGGTACCACTCTGATTACTTTTCTCTGTCTCTGTGACAATCAAACTTCAGAATTTTATTTGTTTTCCCATAACAATGAATATCCTGAATACCTCCATACATATTACTTTGATTATAATATACATAATGAGCAGAATGAGCTTATAGACCACATCAAGCAGGTCAGACACTTCCTTCTTCTGAGGAAAAAAAGTTTAAAAACTACAATCAAACTCAACAGCTGCACAATAGGCTATACGTAGGCTATACGTTAAATAGGACCCATATTTCGCTATTTTTCATGTTTCACAGTCCATCCTATGCTCATGTGGGATAATAATTTGGGTGATACAGTATACAACACTCAAAACTTGTGAAATTATAGTTATCTTGGACTGAGCTGACGTCACCTCTCATGATGGTGGTTCTCAGCTCCTCCACCTCCTCCACCCTCACGGAGACTGCAGCCCAGCCCACAGCCGCCTCCTCCACCCCCTGGGTGACGTAGCCAGCAGCTCACGCTGGTAGTTGTAGTAATGTACTGACACATCTCGGCCCTCATTAGTCTTTTATTGTGGGAATAGCAGCAGGTTTCAAGAGGAGCTTCTGAGGAAGTCCAGTTTCAAAGTACCGTAGTTCTGGAAGCTTCTTTGGTGAAGAGTCGCTCACAAACAAACACATTCTTTGCGGATTTCTGAGGCAAGTCTGCGGGAAAAAAGTCCAGCCACATTCGCCACCGTGCTTCTTCTTTCAGCAAGTCAAATAGTGTGGACACATACTTGTACCTGAAAACACATTTTCTCCAGTGGACATGAAGGTGAAAACACATTTTCTCTTGTGTGTGTGGGGGGACGGTGAATGTGAGCGTAGGTGTATGTGCGTGTGGGGGTGTGTAATTTATATATAAGTATGGGTGTGTGTATGTGTATGAGAGTATGTGAGTGTGGGGGGGGGGGGGGGGGGGTTTACGCTCCCTAGCCGCTGGTCTCCAGCCGGGCTCGTGCCGGGCCATGCGGGTCTTAGACTCTGCTCTTCGGCCGTCGGGTGGGGTGGGGGGGCTTCCTGTCCGGGTCCTCTTGTGGTGCCTTGTCGGAGTGGGTGTTGGTCCCCGTGTTCCAGACCGGCCGCTTCGGGGTGGGGCGGGATGGCGCGGGGGGTCCAGCTGGGCTAAGTCCTAGCGACGGGGGGACCTTCTCCCTCTCAGCCCCTCCTACCTTACCATACCATACCTCATTCAACAATAGGGGCCAGTGGACGGGGCCTAGGGTGGGGGGTCCAGGCCACTTAACTGTGGTCTACCCCTCCCCCGACTTTGCGCCGCCCACAATTTTAACTACACTTAGTCACGCAGGGTCTTGAGGGGATCAGCTGGCTTTCGGGGTTCTGCCGCTGGGCAGCGGTAGAACGCCCGGGCCCCCGCTACCCCTCAATTTTAAACCGCACCCTAGACACACACATTGCACCACCTCTTCAAAACACAAATACACACATCCACATGCACCCAACACCCCACAGGGTGGAGGGGGGGGTGGGGGCTCCCCCCAGCACCTCCCGCTGTGGTCCCGCCGTGTTCCGGGGCGGGTGCGGCTGGAGTGCGGGGGGCACGCTAGCTCGGGCGTGGCACCTCCGGGGGGGCTGGGTAGTGGTCCTCCCTCCCTATTCACAGTTGGACTGGTGGAGGACGAGATCCCGTAGTGGCCTGGTGGGGGCCTGGCTGGCGGCCTGGGGAGTGGGGGGCACCCCCCTCCCAACCATATAAATGTATGTACGTATGTCTGTATATATGTAGATATGTATGTCTGTGTGTGTATGTGTATGCTTGGTGTGTGTATCTGTGTGGGTGTGTATGTATGTCTGTGTGTGTGTATGCGTATGCTTGGGTGTGAGTGTGTGGGTGGGCTGGGATTAGGTGATGGGGTGGGGGGGGGGTGGCTGTCCTCCGGCCGGGCCTGGCTGGGCCTTCGCTCTTCCTGGTCTGGGGGGGGGGCTGGTCTGGGGCTCGGCGGCTGGGGCCTTCTCTGTCCCGCCGGGGGTTGGGGGGGTGGTGGGGGGATGGCCCCCGGGGGTGCGGCGGGCTCCGCTGTCGGGGCCGGGGGGGCTCCCTGCCCGCGTGGCCTGGGGGCGCTGCGCTGGCCGGTCCCGGCTTGGCGGCTCGGTCGGGGCCCGGGGCTCTGCGCCCTTTATCCTTCTCCTGTGGGCCCCTCTGGCCTGGGGGGGGTCCTCTCTCCGCGCTCCGTCTGGTGCCTTCCGGGTTGGGGCGTGGCTCTCCGGGGGGGGCTGTCGGGGCCTCCCTGGATCCGGTGGGTCGCTGGGTGCCGGAGTGGCAGCGTCCGGCCCTGGTGGCCTTGGGCTCCGGGGTGGTGCTGCGGCCCCCCCACAACAGTTTCATTCACATCCAGAGGACAAACCACACACACACACACACACACACACACACACACACACACACACACACACACACACACACACTCCCACTCCTCATTGACGAGATTGTTCTGTTAACTATCAAAACCAAGTTGTTGTCTGCTTTTGTTGTTGTTGTGTTTGTTTGTTTGTTTTATTTATTTATTTATTTATTTTTGTTCTATGTCCTTTTGCTTTTTGCTTTTGTTATAATTGTTGTCATTATTTAGGTCTTTTGCTCTGTTGTTGCTCAGGCTGGTCTTAATCTCATGGCAGTTGGAAAATATTTAGATCACTGTGGTTAATGTATTATCAAAAAAAAAAAAAAAAAAAAAAACAATTGTATGTAGCACTAACAAGGGTATTGTATGTATTTTGTATTTTGTATTTTTTGTATTTATTTTGTTTCACCAAGCCTTTCTCTGTCTCTCCTCTCCTCTCCTCTCCTCTCCTCTATCCTCTCACCCCAACCGGTCCGCAGAATGCCGCCACCTCTGAGTCTGGTTTCTGCAAAGGTTTCTCCTTGTTGAGGGAGTTTTTCCTTTCCACAGTCGCAAACACACCTGCTTGCTCATGTGGATATGTTGGGCTTTTCTATTTTCTCTATAACAGCAAATTGGAATGACTGTAAAGTATTTAAAAATAATAAAAAAAAAAAAAAAAAAAAAAAAAAAAAAAAAAAAAAAAAGAAAACACATTTTCTCCAGTGGACATGAAGGTGAAAACACATTTTCTCCAGTGGACATGAAGGTGAAAACACATTTTCTCCAGTGGACATGAAGGTGAAAACACATTTTCTCCAGTGGACATGAAGGTGAAAACAGATGTGGAACAACAAAACAGCAGTTCAATGTGAAGCAGCAGAGACTGAGAGAGCAGAGAAGAGGCTCCTTGGCACATTGGTGGGCGTGTCTTGTTTTGGTTTCTCCTCATGTCAATCTTCCTGGAGGCGGGGCTTCTCCAGCTCTGTGACGTCATCAAATAGAATCAAGGTGTTGAGCTCCCCCACCAGTTAGAACAGAGAAAGATCACTGTGAACTCAAGCTTGAGGGAATCAATGAAAAAAACACTTTGGGGATGTTTATGAACCTCAAATAGCACTTTTATGATGTTTAAAGCACAGAACAGTCGATTTAGTATAATATGGGTCCTTTAATCTTCTATCATGACTTCATCATGATGACAATCTACCCAGGTTCCACCAGCATGTCACCATATCAACATGTGGAAACAACACGTTGGACCGTGTAGACAAACATACACTGCATGAACAGAACCATCCCCCACCCCCACCTGGCCTCCATCCTGTTGGTCCCTACCTACCACCCCCTGCTGACTAGAGTAAACCTACATAGAGTACCATCACCATATGGCCTAGTGACGCTGCTTCAATGCTGCAGGACTTTTTCCAGTGAAAACTTTTGAGATCTTCAGGGAGGCAGCTACATGGGAGGGAGAGGTGGGATCCAGTATTACACATCATCTGTCCTCAGATTCATCTCCAGTTAGTTCATATGAATCCAAACCAGAAACCTGGTTCCACGCAGACGAGACGCCCCTCACTGACCCCAGCAGAAGTGAGGAGGACCCACAGACGATGAACCGAGTCAAAGCTGCAGGTCCTGATAACATCCCTGAGCAGGTACTGAAGTACTGTCCTCACGAGGTGTCTGAGGTGTTGACAGACATCTACCACACCTTCCACTCACAAGCAGCTGTCTGCCACCATCATCCTAGGGGGATGCACGGGGTTCCAGCTGGGTCACGGTCCTAACGACGGGGGGGCCTCCATCCCTCCTTCTCAACCCCCCCTACCTCACCTCACCTTACCTCACTCAACAATAGGGATCAGTGGGTCGGTGCCTAGGGCGGTGGGTCCAGGCTACTTAAGTGCAGTCTGGCCCCAACCCCCGACTTTGCACCGCCCACAATTTTAACTACACTTGGGGGGCATTTCCACCGGAAAGAACCAGGAGCCAGGGCCTGAGTTAGCACCAGTTCTTTGTCTTTCCACTGCCCAAACCGGTTCTAATCAGGGGCTAAACCAATGCTACCCTGGCTACACTTCTTTTCTAGGCCAGCGAGGACCCAGGCCAGGGCTAGGTGCGTCATCAGGTGGGGGCGAAGTTACTGCTGAAGTTTTTGCTTCTTACAAGGCGGAAGAGACGCAAACCGGTTTTCTGAAAACTAGAAGGAACAATCGTGGCGCCCGGCTCTCAAGGTGCAGAGCTCCTCCGCTGCGCTGTCAGGTGCATGAGATATAGAATTTACAAGCATTTTTCCATTGTTTTCATGCTTTTCATGTCTTGTTTTGCATTATGACCGCAGACTGAGGCAATTCAGCTGCTGCAGCCGCTCTGCAATGCAGTGTCCCACTGCTGCGCTCTGCTACGAGACTCTCCAATATTATTTTGTAACCCACAGAAATGTATAATGAAGTGATACTTTTGGTTCATCAGCAACTAAAATCCAAACGACACACTACTGTAAATGAAAGCTTGGATTATTTAACCATAAAAGGAGCCTTTTAAGAGCTTCATGTGAAAGAGAACTTTAATCAGCATGTGTTTACATAGGTTTCCATTATAAATGGCTTTAGAGCTGCATTCTACACCTCCATTCCACCTGATGTTGAAGCATTTGATTCAGACACGTCTAGAAATAAAGTGAAAGGAGCAGAAATTCACTATGTATTGCCCAAACGTTAAAAAATAAGCCCTAAGCTCATTCACTCGTTTTTCTCGCTCTCTGGCTACACACACACACACACACACACACACACACACACACACACACACACACACACACACACACACACACACACACACACACACACACACACACACACACACACACACACACACACACACACACACACACACACACACACACACACACATTTCCACTCCTCATCAATGAGATTTGCTGGTGATGTTTCTTTTCGTTCAACTATCAAAATCAGGTTATTTTGTTGTTGCTTCCTTGTTCCATTCATATTCCTGCTTGGAAATCATATTACTGTCTAAATAGAGCTGCTCAGGCTGGTTTAATCTAGAAGATCACATTACTGTCTAGATAGAGCTGTTCAGACTGGTTTAATCTAACATCAGCCGGAAGATATTTGGATCAGTGTGATAACTGTAAATAATAGATGTAGCACTAACAAGGGTATTGTATGTTGTTCCCCACCCATCCGCTTACCCCCTCCACTCTCTCTCTCTCCCCTCAATCTTCTCTCTTCTTTGTCATGTTTCGAACCATTCTTTAGTACCAAGATGAGTACCAAGATGGCGCCGTCGCAAGAGCTCTCTTGTGTGCCGTCTGTTTTATGTTTGTATTCGTCTTTGGATCACTTGCCACTGTAAGCCGTGATACACTTCTGAGGATCCGGGAGGAAGTTTGTGGATGGTCTTATGTCAATTCTGGACTGAGGTGCGCTGATTTTGATGCGTGCCCCACTCAAGGCAAGCGAGGCCAGGAGTCAGGCCACGGAGGTCGGGAGCAGAGGGAGAAGACTGTGTGGAGGCACCGCAACACACGCCCCTGAGCGCGGACGCTACAGGCTACCAGCGGCGGAAGCAACAGCACCGGGGGAAGTGAGGAAGGCTGCTGGTGAAGCTCCGCAGCTGCCAGTCGAGGATCCCGCTGCCTTCCATCTACTTGGCGAACGTCCAGTCGTTGCAGAACAAGACGGATTACCTGCTGAGCCGCATCCAGACCCAGCGCAAGGTCCAGGACTGGCTCCATGTTCTGCCTGACCGAGACATGGCTCCATAGCAACGTGCCGGACACTGCTTTCCAGCCGCTGAACTTCTCCGTTCACCACTTGCACAGGGTGAAAGAGCGCACCGGGAAATCGAAAGGAGGTGTGTGTTTTCTTGTAAACAAACTCTGGTGCACGGATTGTGCCATCGTACACAAAACTTGCAATCCTGACCTGGAATGTATTATTGTGAAGTGCCACCCCTTTTATCTCCCCCGGGAGTTCTCGTGATGTTCCTATGTGGTGTTTACATTCACCCACGGGCAGACACTTCTGCTGCTTTGACTGAATTAAGTGACATTTTACACTCATTTTGAGAACTGCCGTCCCGACACTGCGTTTATAGTCACTGGTGACTTTAATAAATGCAATCCTAAAACTGCTCTTCCCAACTACTACCAGCATGTTAAGCATCCAACTCGGGGAGCACACATCCTGGATCATTGTTTCCGCAATGTGAAGTCTGCTTATTGATCCAGCCTCAGACCAGCTTTCGGGAAGTCAGATCACTCCTCCTTACTACTACTCCCCATATAAATACAGAGGAGTAAACAATCAAAGCCAACATTACTTTCTGTTCAGAGTTGGACAAAAGACAACAAAATCAAATTACAAGGATGCTTTCACGCTACAGATTGGTCTGTATTTCACTCTGAAAGCCCAGGTGAGTTTTGTGATTCAGTTACAGGGTACATTGAATTTTGCATTGACTGCTGTGTTCCAAAGAAGGCAATAAAATGGCATGCTCGCCAAAAGCCGTTGTACAATTCAGAAGTGAGTAGGAAAATTCAACAGCAGACTGACGCTTTCAAGTCTGGAAATGTTGCAGCTCATAAGCTGTCCAGATATTCATTGGAACGGTCCATAAAAGCAGCTAAACGAGCCTATGGAGCCAAGATAGAGGGACATTTTATGGGGGGAGACCCACGGCATATGTGGCAAGGGTTAAACTCCATAATCACTTGTAAACCAAAAGAGGGATCCATTACAAATTTTAACTCATCCTTGCCAAATGAACTAAATGAGTTTTATTGTCACTTTGAACTCGCAACTGTTGAGCCTGTTTCTTTTCCTGCTTGTATGGAGCAAAACGGTTTTACCATTCCCGAGGAGGACGTCCAGAAGGTCCTCTTCAGGACCAAAGCGAGGAAAGCTCTTGGTCTGGACTGTATTCCTCCCCGTGTTCTAAAACTGTGCTCTGAGCAACTTTCCCCTGTTTTAACAGATCTTTTTAACATGTCACTCAGGAAGTGCACTGTCCCACTTAGTTTAAAAAAATCTATTATAATTCCTGTGCCCAAGAAGACACCTGTGACGTGTCTGAACGACTATTGGCCAGTGGCCCTCACATCTGTACTTGTGAAAACCTTTGAGTGGTTGATGCTGGATTTGATCAGAGATCAAATCCCTGTGTCTGTGGACCCGTTCCAATTTGCATATAGGAAAACCAGAAGTGTTGAGGACACCATTTCCTTTGCTTTGAACTCTGTCAACCAACATCTGGACAATGGGAAATCATACCCGAGAATGCTATTTGTACACTACAGTTCAGCTTTTAACTCAATGGTCCCAACAATTTTTATTCACAAACTCCAACACTTTGGACTTGACAAGATCCATTTGTAAATGGATCTTAAATTTCTTACTTGCCGACCACAAAGGGTCAAAATCAATGGCTGCATTTCTGATGAGCTGTTTACTAGTACTGGTTCCCCACAGGGATGTATTTTGAGCCCCCTGTTGTTCACACTGTATACTCACGACCTTGTAGCGTCTCATGAAAGCAATGTGATAATAAATATGCAGATGATACAACCGTCATCGGGCTTATTGGCTCAAAAACTGAGTCACATTATCATGAGGAGGTGGAAAAGGTAGTCAAATGGAATATAGAAAACAACTTGCTTCTTAACACCTCAAAAACATGTGAACTTGTCATGGACTTTCATCACAATAAGAATCAGACGCCAATTACCATCAACAATTCTGAGGTACACATTGTTGAGGAATGTAAATTTTGGGGCGTGACTCTTTCTCGTGACCTGAATTGGAGCTCAAACACCAGTAACATTGCTAAGAAAGCCAGACAGCGCCTCTTCTTTTTACGCAAGCTCTGCAATTTTACTTAAAATACAAGGATTCTTTTAAACTTTTGCTATTGTGTAATCAAGAGCAGCTTAATGAATTGTATTACAGTGTGGTTTGGAAATCTCACCCTCAAAGAAAAAAAGACTGAACAAAGTGGTTCCCTCAGCCAGCTGAACTATTGGCTACACCCTGCCACTCCTGGAGGTCACATCCAGAGCCAGACTCTTGAATCAGCTCTACGGACAGTAAATGAGGCCTCAGGCCACCCTGCCAGGACCATCTTTGAAATGCTTCCTTCAGGGAAAAGATATCGGTTGATCAAATGTTCCACTGCTCGCCATTCAAACCGTTTCTTCCCACAAGCAGTGATGACACTAAACAAGGCACTTTAATTTTGTATGGACATTTTATTGGAGTTTCAACCTATACTCTTTTACAATGCGTTGATGGATTGTTTGTTTGATTGGTTTTATTAAGACACTTGGATTTTATTTTACAGGGACATTTATTGCACAGTATTTTAACAATTGAAATTTTATGTGGCACTGATTGTTGGTTTGTTTGTTGTTTTTTGTTTTCTTATCGTGAATTGTCTTTTAAATGTTGACAGCGCACTTTCTGAACTCTTTGCACATTCTTTTCCAATGTGGTTCCCATACCACAAATGGCAAATAAACTTGAAACTTGAAACTTTTATGTTTCATGTTTGTTCTGGTGTTTTGGTGCATGTCTCACTCTGTCTCTTGTTTCAGGCTTCTTGGTTTCCCCTCACGTCTGATTGCTGTTCCCTGCCCTGATGTCTCTCACCTGTGCTTCAGTGTGATTAGCTGTACCTGGTGCTTTTAGTATATTAAGGAACTTGTCTTGTGTTCTTGGGTGGTAGGTTTGTCTGTTCTGTGTGAGAGCTCCTGTGTCGAGTAAGTCTGTGTTCCTGCTCTCTTGTGCTGCAGATTTCACTTTATTTGGTGATCCTCTCCCTTGAGCTGCAGCTTCCCTGTGCCTTCGGCTTTTGCAACCTGATTGCTGGACTATTATCACTTTTAGTTTCTGTTTGTTAAGAATAAAGATGGTTTTCATTCCATAGCAGTGTCTGGCAATCAATTGAGTCCACCTCACCCCACACGGACCGTAACATTCTCTGTCCCTTCAAGCATTGCCCACATGAACGAGTCCATCAACGTCACTGTGGAACCCATCAGTATGCCCACAGGAATAGCCTCTCCACTGATGATGCTATTTCATCAGTGGTCCACACAGCATCACCCACCTGGAGCACAAGAACTCATATATCAGTTGCTCTTCCTGGACTCCACCTCGGCCTTCAACACCAGCATCCCACAGATCCTGCTTGAGAAACTGGAAGCATTTGGACTGAGCCCCTCCCCCTGCAACTGGATCCTGGACTTCCTCACTCACAGTCTGCAGACCATCACGGTCCACAACGTGGACCAGGGTCCTACCCCATCGTACTCTGCACTGGCTCACCCCAGGGTTGTATACTGACGCCCCCTGTGGCTGTGTCCTGACCCCCCCCAGCGGTTCCCCCAGGGTTGCGACCTCCTCTTGTTCACCCTGCTAAAGCAGAGGTATCAAACTCAAATCCTGGAGGGCCACAGAGCTGCATATTTTCCATGTCTCTCTTGTTTATCACACCTGGATGTAGTGGTGGTTCACCACCGCATTCAGCACAAAGATAGATAATGAGTCACTCATTCCAATCAGCCATGTGGAAGCAGGGAGACATGGAAAACATGCAGGTGTAGGGATTTCTTACCTCATAAGGACATCTAGGTACCATTTATGTTGCATTTGGCAGTTTGTCTATTGATAATGATTAATAATTATTTCCACTTCCTCCCTGTCAGGTTCAGGCTATAGACATTTATTAAATCTGCAAGAAAGAACAAGACAACAAGGATGAGCTTCAGTTACTCATGAGGAGAATGGTCAGAAAGCGCCCAAGTACACCCCCTACCCACTCTGGCTCCAGACCATTCTCCTGTGCTTTTATTTCGTTTAACAAAGGGGAGGGTTCACAGGGTATACATCATAGAAATAAACATTTTGTGTGCTGAGCAGTTTATCAACCATGAGTACAATCTCAGGACATCCCGCACGTGTGGGACGCCACCGAGATGGCAGCTGTGTGGAAGATGCAGCTTTTCCTGTTTATCAGTCTCGGTCAGGGTGCCCTTATCGAGACTCAGACCACATGATTAGAAAACAGCGCCTGAGTGACGCTGTTAAATAAGAACACAAGAAATAAGACTGAAATTAAGCATGAATATGGTAACTATATATAAATACATTCTAACACTGACCCCCCTTCTTCCTTCTCCTCTTCCTCCTTCCTACTCCTCCTCCCCCTCTTCCTCTTTTGTCATTTCATCCATATTTGATCAGTGATGCTGATGTATGGATTTCTTACCTCATAAGGAACCATTTATGTTGTGGTTGGCTATCGATAATGATTAATAAATATTGAAGATAGTTATTAGTTATATTATTGAATATTTAATCTGATCTCTATCAGATACCTCGAAGCACCACTTGTCTTAACAGGAAATGATAGCCAATTCACTTATATCAGTCTCATAAGTTATACGAAACAGTTCATTAGGAATTTGAATTAATAGTTAAATTAATTACAATTAACAGTAAAGATTGAATGATTTTGGAGTTCTTGACACAGAAGAGGTCGACATTTCATTCACCTTTGTGCTCATTAATAACACAGCAAGTATGATTCCAAAAATGTTGTTAATTTACAATGAAAACAAACTAAACACAGATTCTAACTACCTACATACAGCTTGATGTGTGTAGGTGTGTGCAGAGAGAGAACGGTGGAGGGCGTGTGTGAGATGTGAGACGGAACTACAAAACAAGATGGCGGATCACAAGAAACTACATTTCAAATGGAAGTTACATTTCAAATGGAAGTTATCAGAGACTGTCCTGGGTCTCCACCATGTGCTGGAGAACAATGGAACATGGAAGCTCGTCTTTAGCGTCTGCTTCCATCTGCGTCTATGTTAAAGGACCATTTCTAGAATGACTTGATGTGAATGAGACTTGTTTTGTAAAACGTCAGGAGTCGTCAGATGGTGTTCAGTTACTGTGTGATGTTGTCTTTGATGTGATATGTGTAGGATTGTGAGTTAACAAGTTAGTAAAGCAAAGATTAGCATGCAGACCCTGTGTCTATGGCAGAGCTAACGTTGGTTTACAGGTTGATCACTGCTCCTAATATCATTATCTATAGAACTCAATCACTGTAACAGAATCAACACATCTTCATAAAGTTAAACAGTTCTATCATAGCATCAGGTTTAACTAATCTCAGGTAAAGCCCAGTTGTTCCCACTTCCTTGAAGGAGTTCAGTTGTTGTCCTGCTGGAGGGAAGCTGGTGTCTTCTCCTGTAGTTAGCGCCTCCTGCTAACTGTGGTTGCTGGTTCTGCAGGCTGAGGAGAAGAAGATGAAGTTGATGTTTCAGGAGTCCTTCTTTGCAGCTCCTGGTTGTTCCTTTTGTCCAGACTGAGGAGCTGGTCGCTCAGGTCTGTGATGGTTTTCCTGCTGGTTGAGGAAAACACAAAGAAGTTCTGTGAGGCGTCGTTTCCCTGGTCCGTCCTGGAGGAACTGGTTGGTTTCCCTGGTTGATGGGAGATCAGACTCTGGGTGCTGGTCTCTGGATCAGGGGAAGGTCTGACCCTCGTGGTGGGTCAGCAGAGGAGTGGAGGCCCTGGTTGCCGGCCTCTGGTGTGAGTTGTACACTAATGCTAGGTGAGCTGCCTCCAGCAACCCACATCCTCAGTCAAGGAACAGGAGCAAAAACTTTCATGAGAGAATCTCTCCAAATCTTTTGATGAAAGTTGGGGGATTCGAAGGTGTGAAATCTTGAGAACTTCACCCAATCGGTGTCTGGCTCAGTGCATGGGGCAAGTGTCTTTTGAGCAGAAAGGGGGAGGATTTGCATGGGTCTGCAGTGACGAAAGGTCCCCCCTGCTGTGAGTGATGTTCAGTCACATTCATGAGTCAGAATTCATGTCATGATAGTTGTATGGTAATAAATGAAAATGACCTTTCCCTAGAAATGAACAAACTTTCTGTGGTCTTCTGAGATTCCAACACTAACACAGCTATTGCTCACCCACGGTGCAAAAAGCAACCCATTAACATGAAAGGTTACAGTGAGAGCAATTAGAATAGACTATAGGAGTGCAAGTCACAGGTTCAGCTCTCACCTGTGCATTAGCAGCAACCTTTAGAGTTGTAAGCCATAGGTGCAACCATCACCGGTGCATTAACAACATTTTGGCACTTTTCAAAACACAGCTTTCGCGTGACTCCTACCATGAGTAGTCAGAGACACTGTGTGCTCGGAGCAGAGACTCCTCGGGAGCCACATGACCCAGCCCTGCAGACTGTGGTCGCTGGTCTCCTATGCCTCTCCACACAGGAGAGAAGAATCCTCAACAGCTACAGCTCAGAGACCCGTGAAGCAGAGATCAGGCAGCTGTTAAGCTATGTGAGGTCAGGTAGAGCTCATCATCCCAGATGTGTTAGGCCACAATGCACTGCTCTACCAGCGCAAGGCCAAGCTGCAAGCTCTAGAAGCTCTCCCAGGTTGCAATGCAACTGGGTTGGACGAAGACCAGACATTAAATTCCCTCTTCATTAACAACCTCCACAACAGTGTGCGGTTCGATATCACCCTGTTCTGCAGGACCACAAACACTACCATGAAAGACCTCTGCAAACATCCGCAGAGTGAGCTGCGCCACCGTTCATGTGAAAACCATGATGGTGACGCAGGCGCCCGGGAATTGCAAGCGACTGGAAACATGAACCCGGCACCTGGAGGTCACGATGTCCCCTCCACAGCAGTTGTTGTGGAGATGAGATCCGTTAGATGTCCACACCCTTGTCCACAAAGTGGACAACCACACAGAGGTAAGCTATCAGGTAGACCAAGACCTCGCCACTCGCAACAGAGAGGTAAGTCCAACGATGACGAGGCCAGACCAAGAACCACTGGGATGCAGACATCCCACAAAAAACCTAATCAAAACCTGCATCAAATAGCTGATGCCGGACCTGAACCCGCCTGGTCAGAAGGGACCCGGCTCTCCTGAGGAACCAGACTCCCAGCCCCTGAATACATGACGAGGCTGGATGTCCCGCACCTCTGCACACTAAGTTCACTTTGTCAGGAGGAGGAGGAGGAGATCCAGGAGGTCAAAGAAGCCCTCAAAACCAACAGAGAGGCCCCCTTTGACACTCTTTGGTAATCTTGTGCACGATGGCTATGCCAACCGTATATACACTTCAGTGGTGGTAGGGGGTGTTGACATCCTCGCCCTACTTGATTCTGGGTCAGAAGTCACCCTCATGTGTGAAGTCACCTTCACACATGTTGCTAGAACCATGCATGCCCTTGGAAAGCCACTTCAGGTGGAAGAGCGTAACATGGACATCAGAAGCTTCACTCAGGACTCATCACCCATCACTAAACGTGTCTGGGTCGACGTTGCTTTCCAGGGCATGTAAGTGACACGTCCCATCTACATCACTGATCTGATCATGGAGGAACTCCTTATTGGTCAGGACCTCCTAAACCGACTGGCTGTGCTGATTGACTGCCACCAATGGCCAACCCTGGTCTCAAGTCACCAGCCCGACTCCCCTTGGCGCAGAACCAGGACGCCCAGCTTCCAACAGCAGAGTCACTGCCATCCAGTCCAGAGGTTCCCTGCCAATACTTGGGTCTCTTCCAAAGTTTGATCCCGGCCGATCCACCTCAAGGCTCCCTGATAGCCAGCAACCGCTGCAGGCGATGAGCTGAGACCGATTTCAAGCAGACCGCTATTTATTCTTGTCACTGAAGGATGAGTCCTTCTTTGTACGTAGTGCTTTTTTGCATGCCCACCATGCCGTGGAGAGTGCACACATGAATGGAACCTTGATTCCAGAGGCACCTTTGGTGTGCTGGTCAGAGAGAGATCTGCCACTGATGCCAACCTGCTCAAAGTTCCGAGCCACCCCTCACTTTCAGCAGAGTCACTTTCGACTTTAGCCAAAGTCCCTGGTTCACGCACCTCCTTGCCTCACAATCCATATCTCGACCCGGCGATCTGTGACACATCTCTTCTTGAGCTGGACAATCGTTCAGCCAACCTGCGAGTCCAAAATCTGACACACGGTCAGATTAAAGTGTTTGTACCAGAAGAACCTTATTCAGGTTTTGAGTCAAAGACAGAGCAACACTCGGCTAAAGCTAAGACTTTACCACAGCAGAAACGAAGAGATGCATTCATTGAGGCCTTCCGTGATTATCACATGATCTTCGCACAGGACTCGCATGAAAGGGGGTTCACTGACCTCCACCCGGTGTGCATCCCACAGACCTAGAGTAACCACCATCTTCTGTACACCAGAACATACTCTTTCTAGCGGCATACACGGTAAAGTGGTTCTGGACCATGAAGGTGGTTACCTTTGGCAACCGCCAGTCTGCTTGGAACCTGTGGCTGTTTGGCCACCTCGACCCACCATCGGTATCTACCAACCTTTTCCACACAATGATGAGCAACACTGCCGCTCACGGCACCTTTGAGGAACAATTAGGCGAAACACAACACGTGTTTTATCAACTTCTGGTAGCGACAACCAAGCTTGCTCTCAGCACAGTTCAGCGGTGCCACACCAGAGTTGAACACGTTAGGCTCATAGGTGGCGCTGATGGGATTGAACCCCAAGCAGGGAGAGTTCATGCCATTCAAAACCTCATTACCCCGATTAACGTTTCAGAACTTAGGAGCCTCCATGTTGTCTGCAGCCACTCCTCACAATCCACCAGGGATTGTGCAATGAGGGCTGGACACACAGCCCCCCCCCCCCCCCAGAGAGCTCCCCAGGAGTGGGAAACTCCGACAGAAACATTTCCCTGTCTCACAAAAGAGAAACTCCGCTCAGCATCCTGTCTGGCCCACCCAGACCAGGACAAAGAGTTCCTCCTTGAGACAGAATTTCCCACTCATAGTCTCAGTGCTGCCCCTGCGCAGTCACATGACCCAGACACAGTTGTGGCTTACACTATCAGACCGCTTAACAACAAGGAGATACAGATCTCCCACTGCAAGTGAGCCATCGCCACGACATAGACCATTCCATTCAGTCATCATAATCATGATGTAAATGTCTGTCAGCGCCTGCTTAACATTCATGTCGATGACTTTCAGCTCCACCTTTGCCCCAGCCACCCCAGCTGCTGCCCTCCTTCTGAACCAAGCGTTCAGCCACTGGAGCCTCCCACCTTCCGTCGACTCAGATAGAGGCACACATATCACATCCAGTGTCATGGCTGCATTGTACAAAATTTTGGTGATGAAAACCAACCTCCATTCACCATACCACTCCCAGTCATCTTCCCAGGTTGACCGCGTCAACCACAGCACCACCCACATACTACGGTATGGCAACAGCGATGGTACAGATGGAGATGTGAGCCTCTAGCAGGTGTTGGTGACCAATCGGTCCACCATACACCACTCCACAGGTTCCACTTCCATCAAAGGTACTGGCAGAGAAATGACCTTTCACTGCAACTTCTGGACCAACCAGAAGAGGTCAGTGTTGTTACGGTCCGTACCGCAGAGCCACTCAATCGATTTACTCTCTCGGAGTAAGGTCGACTCCTCCCCTAGCGAGGGGGGAGAACCTCCATTCCAGGAGCAGAACAGATTTTAATCAGTAGGGTTTAGTGACAGCATGCTCAACTCCCATCAGACGTATGTACTAACCCCTGCCACCATCAGAAATCTAACTCCGCCTCCTTAGACAACGTGAGCAGTTACAAAGCTTGAGTTGAACCATTCAGGGAAATATAGTCACTGTAAACTCATATCCAGCTCTATTAACACCACTTAGCATGCCTTGGACTCAGTCGAGTATTGTTTAGGAGATATAACCCCTGTGTGTCGTCAGAGATCTCACACGAGATTGTAGGGAGGTTAGCGACTCCGTCAGCAGTTGAAGCACAGGTCCACTAACCCGGGTTGAGCAATTTCTCAAGACTAACACCACCACAGTTGTACAACCTTCACAGATACATCTGACATAGTATTGGCAGAGCTATCTTAACCTTTGTGAAACCACAGAGCCAAGAGTTGTGATTTCTTCAGAACTAAGCCATTGTTAACAGAAATAATGTGTACAGTTTGAGTTCTCTGCAGTGAATGTTGAATTTGGGAAGGGAACACACACATGCACCTCCACACACCACATTTCCCTCTCACTCCCAGCCGGAGCAGGTGCACCAAGACCCCCCGGATGGCTGCTGGCTCTTGGACATCTGCTCACTGGTGAACCATTGCTGATGTTGTTGCACACACCAGGCACAACCACATCCAAATTTTACAGATCAGACTCGATTCCCTGCATTCGGTACCTCCACTGTTGTAAAAGAGTCCACGAACATGTCGCAAGCTAATCCCTACCTTCAGGGAGGTGTGGGAGGAGCCTACTAACTATTTTCTAACCAACTGTCCCTCTTTCCCTTCCCTTCCTCAACTCTGGTACTTCATTTTCATTCATGTTTTGTAAACTGAAGTTAGAAGTCTGCGCAGACTGATCTCTCTCTGTTTGCCCAGACATAACCTCGCACATGAACTGTATGAACTGTTGGATTGTTGTGGACATGAAGTTGTCGCAGGATATTCAGACATTCACATTGACTTCACAGATCATATGGACTATCCTGTATGACCCAGGTTTGCTCCAAAGACTGTGACCAGCATCCCACTCTTGGGAACAAAGAGGGGATGTTGGGCACTGTGCATCCAGAGCTCACTCATCGTCATGAGAGGGGGTTGCGCCCCGCACACGACCATCGTCCACTCATGGTATCTAATCTCGGCTAGATAAATACGCACACAGCTACATTTAGCATCCGAACCGCTAACTAAACTAACTCTGCACAATCACCAGAGTTCTAACTGGATGTTCCGAGAAGTCCAACTTCGAACTGAACTGACAACACCGCCCGTTCGTCCTGTGACCTCAGAGAGAGTCTGCGGTCGCTTCGGTAACCCTCGAGTGAAACCAAGCCGCCATTTTGGTTCATTGTAAACAACACCAGAGCCGCCATCTTGGATGAGAACCCAACTGACTCATCACTCGGTGGACATTCGAGGTAACGACACCCACTCACACTGATCCTCCAAGGGTCACTGCCCCTGGTGGACATTCCTGGTCATTACATCCCCACTCAGACTCCCATCTCTCTCACACACACACACACACACACACACACGCACGCACGCACACGCACACGCACTCTTCATCAATGAGATTTGCTGCTGATGTTTCTTGTTTTCTGCTATCATTCGCTCAAATGATCAAAGTCACGTTAAGTTGTTGTTGCTTACTTGTCCTCCTTGAATGTCATATTGCTGTCTCGATGGAGCTGCTCGGGCTGGTTTAATCTCACAATAGTTGGAAAATATTTGGATCAGTGTGATAACTATAAATAATATATGTAGCACTAACAAGTGTTGGGATCTCACAAGACACTTCCCCCATGCACTCAGCCAGTCACTGATTGGTTGAAGCTCTCAGGATTCGACACCTTTGAATCCACACACTTGAAACAAAAGCCTGCAAAAAAACAGTCTTCAAGGACAGAGTCTGGCAGCGAGTCTTCTCGTGTCAACACTGTGGGAAGAGCTGCTGAGAAGCAGCTCAGCTCAGCCAGCGTTAGCACACAGCTAACACCAGCGGCCTGCAACCAGGGGCCTTCACTCCTCAGCTCCTCTGCTGACCGACCACGAGGGTCAGACCTTCCCCTGATCCAGAGACCAGCACCCAGAGTCTGATCTCCCATCAACCAGGAAAACCAACCAGTTCCTCCAGGACGGACCAGGGAAACGACGCCTCACAGAACTTCTTTGTGTTTTCCTCAACCAGCAGGAAAACCATCACAGACCTGAGCGACCAGCTCCTCAGTCTGGACAAAAGGAACAACCAGGAGCTGCAAAGAAGGACTCCTGAAACATCAACTTCATCTTCTTCTCCTCAGCCTGCAGAACCAGCAACCACAGTTAGCAGGAGGTGCTAACTACAGGAGAAGACACCAGCTTCCCTTCAGCAGGACAACAACTGAACTCCTTCAAGGAAGTGGTAACAACTGGGCTTTACCTGAGATTAGTTAAACCTGATGCTATGATAGAACTGTTTACCTTTATGAAGATGTGTTGATTCTGTTACAGTGATTGAGTTCTATAGATAATGATATTAGGAGCAGTGATCAACCTGTAAACCAACGTTAGCTCTGCCACAGACACAGGGTCTGCATGCTAATCTTTGCTTTACTAACTCGTTAACTCACAATCCTACACATATCACATCAAAGACAACATCACACAGTAACTGAACACCATCTGACGACTCCTCACGTTTTACAAAACAAGTCTCCTTCACATCAAGTCATTCTAGAAATGGTCCTTTAGCAGAGACACACAGGAAGCAGACGCTAAAGACTAGCTTCCATGTTCCATTGTTCTCCAGCACATGGTGGAGACCCAGGACAGACTTCCTGCTCTCTGATAACCTCCATTTGGATGTAGTTTCTTATAATCCGCCATCTTGTTTTGAAGTTCCATCACGTCTCACACACACACTCCCTCCACCTCTCTCTCTCTCTCTCTTTCTCTCTCCACACACACACACACACACCTACACACACCAAGCTGTATCTAGGTAGTTAGAATCTGTGTTTTATTTGTTTTCATTGTAAATAAATATCATTTTTGGAATCATACTTGCTGTTTTATTAATGAGCACAAAGGTGAATGAAATGTCGACTCTTCTGTGTCAAGAACTCCAAAATCCTTCAAGCTTCATAGTTAATTCTGGTAATTGTAATTAATTATATAGTAATTAATAACATAGTGATCCTTATGAGGTAAGAAATCCCTACACAAAGGTATTGTATGTTGTTCCCCACCTCTCTCTCTCTCTCTCTCTCTCTCTCTCTCTCCTCTCTCTCTCTCTCTCTCTCTCTCTCTCTCTCTCTCTCTCTCTCTCTCTCTCTCTCTCTCTCTCTCTCTCTCTCTCTCTCTCTCTCTCTCTCTCCTGTTGCACTGCATACCGTGTGAGCGTGTGGCAGGTCGTGTGTTTGCGGAGAATGGAGCTGAGTGAGTGAGTCGGCACAAAGTTTCCATCTTCATGCTGTCACTCTTTGGGAGGAGGTAAGAGCTGTTTTCTGTGTTTGAGGTGCGTGGTTGGGGAGTTACTGTGGGGGGAGAGGCGGCCGGGCATGGCGAGCCCCACGGACGAGGGCGCGCAGGCTCCGTCGCTTAAACACGGGGTCAGGATAGTGGCTGACCCACGGTTCACCGTTGAACAGGTGTTGTTGGCCCTCGAGGAGCAGGTGGGCCATGCAAACATTACATATGGGTCCAGAATGAAACAGGCTGTGGTGGCCTTCCTGTGCGAGGTGCGTCTGGTGCACGACCTCGTTGAGAGCGGGTTAGTTTTGGACAATGAGTTCGTAACTGTGTCCCCATTGTTTGTACCTACCGTCAGAATCACGGTTTCTGGCGTGCCCCCGTTCATTCTTAACGACAGCATTGAGAAAGAGCTGGTTCGCTTTGGAAAGCTGGCCAGCGGGTTACAACCGGTGCGTCTGGGCTGTAAAGACGCCAGACTGCAGCAGGTGCAGTCCCTGAGGAGGCAGTGCTTTATGTACCTGAACGACCCCAGCGGTGCGCTCCAGTTGTCATTTGCAGTGAAACACGAGAATAGACACTACACTCTGTACGTGAGCTCGGGAAGTATGAGGTGTTTTGAGTGCGGGGACCTCGGGCACAAGCGTGCGTCCTGCCCCCGCCGAGAGGGCCGAGCCGGGGAGTCCGAGCGGGCGACGGGGGGCGAGGAGGCGGCGGGTGCGAGGAGCAAGGAAGCACGAGTGACAGAGCAGGAGCAACTACCGGGGCCTTCCGGTGCTGCAGCTGCTCAGATTGAGGCTGGGGTGCCCAGTGAGCCGCAGGATGATGATGTGGAGAGTGGGCCAGAAGTGGCAGTTCAAACACGGGGAGAAAGTGTAAACAGTGCCCCGCCCCCGTCACTGAGCACTGAGCGAGGTGCTGGAGCGGAGGGCAGGGCGGAGCCAGGAGGCAGCAGCGGGCAGGATGCTGGTGAGGGGAGCAGTGCGCAGGGGATAGAGGAGGCCAGTCCACAGTGGGCAGGAGGTGAGATCAATAGGCAGTGTGAGGAGGATGAGGAGGACATGGACCATACATTGACCTCTCCCAGGAGGCGGGGTTAGACGAACCCCCCGCCTACTCACTTAGTGACATCAATGGCTTTTTGGATGTCACATATGGGAAAAAGGTGGAGAATGTGCAGGATTTTTTCCCAGATCTTGAGGCTTTCATTAAATCTGTAAAGAAGGTAAAGAAGCAGGTTGGCATTGACCAACTGAGCCAAAAGAAAAGGTATAGGTTGTCAAAATGAGTGGGTAGGATAAAAAAGGACAGAGTGGGGAAGAGGAGTTCTGAACTGTTATAATGGCTGGTGCACAGTGGGGTCTCTTTCTTTACGTGTGTTTTTCTATTGTATTCTATCCTCTTTCTTCTATGGAGAGCCTTAGTGCAGCCCGCCTGGACAGGCTCTACACTAATCAAACACACTGTAACAAAGTAAAGACATCTCAAATCATCCCCATTGGTTTTTCAGACCACCATTTGGTGGTAACAGAGTACTGTGTGCCGGGTCGTGCGCGTCGCTGCCCCTACTGGCGACTGAATGTGAAACTATTGCAGGACAGGGGTTTTGTCGGGGCGTTTGGAGACTTTTGGGAGCAGTGGCAACTCAGGAAAGCAGATTTTGAAAATACCTTGAAGTGGTGGGAGGTGGGGAAGAGCCAAATTAAACTTTTTGTGCAGCAGTACACTGCGAACACCCATAAGAATGAGAGGGAGTGTTTAGAGCAGTTGGAGCAAGAGGTGGCCATCTTGGAGGAGGGGGTCGTTATGGGAACTGGGAGCAATGATGCCTTGTCAGATAGGAGGGGGGCACTAAGGAGGTTTGTGAATGAAAAGGCCAAAAGGGCGTTGGTGAGGACCAGGATGACAGCTATTTCAGGCATGGATTCACCGACACAGTACTTTTTCAACCTGGAGAGGGGGACTCGGACTAACACTGACCTCATGCACCTGAGACTGGCCAATGGGGAGGTTACATCTG